>NW_028301558.1:9185000-9422500 GCF_042242905.1 Orbicella faveolata | reverse complement strand
CTTTTTGAGAGAGGAACTTATGCTCAAAACATGGTCCTGAGGCCGACTTCATCTAGTGCGGTTACCATGGCAACGATACATCTGCCGATCCAAATATGGTTGTTTTTGTTTATCCCCCAAGGTAACCTACCTCCACACAAAAATTGAAGGTTTGTTAAAATTTTTCATTTCCAACTTTGCTTCACTTTCCTGGAGAATTGCTCTTAAAGAGCTTGCTTTGCAGTAGGAAATAATACAATGAATGTATAATACGATGAATCAGTTAATCTTTTGCTGATTTTTCTAACTTTCACAAACAGTGTGCTAAACAAGCCTGAAGAAAAATTTATATTTCTTTTTTTTTTTTGTTTGTTTCTTTTTTTTAAAGTTTGGTTCGGGATATATTTATCAAGGCCTATTAATCTTTTTAGTTATAAGCTGAAGCAATAAGTTTCAATTACTGGCAAATTAGCAAAGATATTTACAATACAGCAGCATCTCATGTACCATTTTATGGGGGGCGGCGTGGCTGAGTAGCTTAGGGCGCTGGATTTGAAATCTGGAGGTCCCTGGTTCAAATCCTCCGCCTTAGCGCTATCTGGATTTGTTCTCGGTAGCCCCGAGTTCAACTCCTCGGCCGCGTTGTGTAAATAGCCAACTGGTCAGCCTCCCACCAGTTGGGATTCTTTATAGTTTATGTTATATTTGAAAGATATGTTTATTTATTTACAGTGTCCCCAATTAGCACATTAGTGCTAAATACATCAACATTTAAATAAAGTTATTATTATTTTTATCCCACCACCACCACCACCACCACCACCACCACGAACAGAACGGCGTTCATCTGGTTCCGACGAGTTTTACTTTCGCTGGAACTTTAGTCCTGGTGGTTGCCCCAACCTTCAGTCGTGCAGGTATAAGCATGTTTGCATTCATTGTTCACAGTCCTCTCACAAAAGCAAAACCTGCACTGGGACTCCCACTGATACTAATCCCAATAACAACAAGAAATGAAGGTTTCGCTCTTATTATGCCCCGTTTGCGCCCTCCTTCGATGCTTCTATTTTCACTCCGCCTGAGGAATGTCCCCTGAATTTCAACGCTTGGCAAAGAGAACTCTCTTGATTCCAACAAAGATTTTATTCTCGATGGTCTGCAAAATGGTTTCAAGCTAATGAAAGAGCCGGATGTTTCAGGCATTGCTGGCTATGACGCGGTGAATTATACTACTGCTACCAGCTGCGACGAGTTCAAACCTGAACTGGACGAGTTATTTGCTAAGGAACTTAATCTCGGGCGAATCTCTCTCATGCCATCGGTCGTGTCCCTAAAAAGATTCCGGAAAAAAGTCCCGCCTTATTACTGACTGCAGTCGTCCACCGGGAAACTCCCTTAATGATTACATTAAACCTGCTTTTGACAGGACAACTCGGATTAATATTAATCGAATTAATATTAATCCTAATGATTATTCTAATGGAAGTGCCAAAAAGCCTGATGACAACAACAACAAAAATAAAAGTAAAGAGGACGAGCAAATTTCGGCAGGTTTAAGTTAAGCTTATTTCCGTTTGGTAGCAAAATGTCAGCAAACCGGCCAGTTACATTAAACGGATTAAAGTTTTCTTCTTTGCCATATAATAAACATCTCGTGACCTCGGTCGTGTGTACAGACCTCACTGCGTTCGGTCTGTACTCACGACCTCGGTCAAGATTCTCCCATACAGACCTCCTGCTTGGTTAATAAGAGCTAAGTAATAGATTATTATAATCCTTTACTGAGGTTTGAGCCGTGCCTTAATCAATTAGGATTAATATTAATCTTAGAATAATATTAATCTGATTAATATTAATATTAATTTGATAAATATTGATGCTACAGAGGATTCCTATTAATCCTCTGTAGCATTAATATTATTCCTACCTATGATTAATCTTTGTCCAAAGCTTCCGAAGATTGACATTATTTAACAATCTTAGGCGTCCTTATCACTATCTTATGCATTCTTGGACCCTTTTACTTGGATGTAAATATAAAAATCGTTTTATACTTTACTTTGGTTGCTATTGTATATGCGTCACATTGAGGCTATTTGAAACTATTCGAAGAATTGCTAGGTAACAAAAACATGATATAAGAGGGATTCTGTGTCGTTAATTTAAGTTACGTTACTCTAAAGTTCCGAAGTACATATCGGTTTCTGTGGAGGCATGAACTTGCTAATTCGTTTCTTCTGTTGAGGCTACACAGTTCTTTTTTACAGATGATTATGAACTTTTCATTCCAACAAAGACTACATTTTTTGCTAGTGTTGCTGTAGGGTTTACATTTCTTAAGAATTTTCCATTTATTCAAGAAACGGTTTCTTTGCGTCTTGTAAGTTCCAAACATATTTGGAGAGTTCTGTCTCATTTTTTCTGTTCGAGTGTCGAAAGGATGTTTTGTGTTCCTGTAGCGTTCCTTGACTTCCAAACGTCATCTACAATCTCTCGCAAGTTCTCTTAACTTTGCGTGTCACGTTGTATATGGCGGTAAAACTTTTTGGCGGCGTGTCATTGACTGTGTTAACAGGCTTAAGCATTCGCCACATCGTTGTCGCCTCAATCCTCAGTTTCGTGCGGACATTAACTGGTGGCAACAGTTCCTCTTTGATGCTCGATTTTCGGCATCCTGTCGTTTTTCAAACGGACCCATCTTTTCTCGGTTATGGGGCCGTTTGTTCCGATTATTGGTTTGCGGGGGCTTCGGCCCCCAATTCCCTTATAGACTACGATATGTCGTTATATCCTCATAACTGGTGTACAGCTGGTCACGCCATTGATCATTCCCTTTGTTCCAATATTAATTTTTTAGAGTTATTCCCGGTCCTTCTCGCCGCTTGTCGCTCGGGTTCCCGCTGGTCGAACAGACGTGTTTGTGTTGAGACAGATAACACTCAAGCGATGACATTTATCAACAAAGGATATTGCAAACCGAAAACCCGCTGGCTATGTCTTGGTTTCTGTTATTATATGGTTTCTGTTATTACTGTTGTTTATTTGATCGCGTAATTGCGTTACGAATTGGATTATATAATACCACATTCTATACCAAAGCTGTCTACTTTCTATACCCTGTCCCAGACTAACCTGCCTGAAAGCCATGCCTTTCAAAGCAGCACCTACCCATATAGCTTATATATGGGAGTACCCCCTCCCCTGGGATTTCCTGAAATCAGAAGTGCAGTGTAACAACTGGAAACATTCCTCAGGCATGAAATATGGGCTTAGCCCAGGTCTTCAGTTTTCAGATAGAAAAAAAAGCTACCTCAGTTTTTTAGTCATCAAATATAGGATACGGAAACTTAAGTCTGAAAAAGAATGAGGATTTCGAATTCCAAAAAACCATCGCATGATTGAAACAAGGGGTAATTGAGGTAAATGTAAGTTCCACCCTCTCCCCTTACCTCCGTCCACAACTTGAATTTCAACTCTTACTTTGCAGTCGAAAGAAATCACATTAGCTATTCACCTGTAATACGTTTTCTTTTTTTCTCTCTCCCTCTCTTTTTCAGACAAAAGCCGTATACATTGCCGAAGGATTCCCGATCAAGTCAGTGATAACACAGAGTATTAGCTGCAATTCATCTTTAAATATCACTTTAGAACTGTCGTTTGACACCGGAATTCCATCAGAAAAAACCATTGAAGAGGTGTTTCAGGCTGCGCTCAAGGACGGAAACATTACCAGTTTAACAGAAAATAACACAATCTACACGTTTAGTAGTAAGTGAAGAAAATAAATAAGTATTAATTAGATCCTCTTGCAGTTGGTCGATTTAAGTTCACTTACTCTTGGGTAACCATTGAATCTGTTTCGGTCAGCCACTGAGAGGTACAAAGTAGGCCTGCCGGTTATTAGAGGAGAGAACATTCAGAGGAAGATCATTTACGCGACTACTGAAAAAGGAATGAATCGAGGAGGCAGATGACCGAGAGGTTTAGGGCGCTAGATTTGAAATTTGGAGGTCCCTGGTTCAAATCCGTTTCCCTAACAATACCTGGATTTGTTTTCGGTAGTTCCGAGTTAAACTCATCGACCACGTTGTTGTAAAGAGCCAGCCTCCTACCAGTTGGGACTCTTAATAGTTTATGTCCAATTTGTTTTGGTCTTACTTTTGGTCTGCCAAGAGAGACAACATTTTAACAATTATAACATAGCCTTAGCGAAGCGCGCGTTCTGATCGGCTAATACGCTCGATCCATTTGCCCGTGGGTTGCACGCTGACGTCAATTTGTTTGTTTGTTTGTACTTTTTCTTAGCAATTTTTTTCATCGATGTTGACACTTTGTAAAACATAATTCCTATTTTTCTTCCCCTAAAATATGGAAATATGTAATAATTCTTCCGGAGATGAGGAATTTTATTCCTGTGAGCTACCGAGTTTTTTGCCAGGCCTCGCCATAAGTGAGCAGGAGTTGAATCAGCTGGTTGAACAAAGGCACTCGGCATCCAGAGACAGACCCCCCCCCCCCCCCCAAAAAAAACTGCTTTGTATCAACCTTTCGAGGTTAGTAATGCACAACGGGAATTTTAGAGACAATTTTCTAGCGATTTGACGACAATAAAATTCAGAACAAGCTTTCATTGCAAACCTTTTCTGGCATCGAAAGCCATTTAAGGTGGCTCAAAACAGTTTCCAACACTTAGATATTGATGGGTCATTATATCCACTTTTTATCACTTGATGCTACAATCATGGTATTAAAAATTTGCCCAATCATTAGTGAACAGGTTGTTATCATTTTCTTGACACAATCGGTTGCCATAGAAACAGTATAACCTCCTAGGAACCCACGTAATTACAGCTTTAGGGGCTGATAATTCAAAAACGGCGCGGTGAAATTTTTTTATATTATCAACTTTTGATAAGCATGATAAGATGCCACTTTTGGCAAAGTTTAAAAAATTCTGTAGGTAGGGTTTAGAGCCACCTTAATTTTTCGAAAAGTTAAGGTGGCTCTGAACCCTACCTACAGAATTTTTTTTTGGACTTTGCCAAAAGTTGTGTCTTATCATGCTTATCAAGAGTTGATAATATAAAATAAAGTAATAGGTCACAGAAGACGTCAAAATGTGGTAAGAACATCAGTGACACACTCGGCTGTCGGCTCGTGTGCCACTTATTTGTTCTTCCCACATTGTGACGTCATCTGTGATCTATTACTGAACAGACGCACGGCAACATGGAATCTATTGGTTAAGTAGACACCTTAATTTCTTCGATCGATGTGTTCGTAGTTCGGTTCCAGCCTATTTCTTAAATACAATAATCCATTATTTGCTACAGTAAATATGTCTTATTAGATGTTTTGGTGTGTAGTATCGCGGTATATTTTTACTCGTTGTTTGTATTTTGACTAGCCCGTAGGGCGACGGGCGAGTCAAAATACAAACAACGAGTAAAAATATACCGCGATACTACACACCGAAACATCTAACAAGTGATTTATTATCCAAAGATTTCTTGTCCCAAAATTCTGACTTGCCAAGTTCTTTAACCTTTCATACGGCCTGGAGGAATGAGACGAGTACAAATATCTTGTGATATTTGTACTCGTTTCGCGCGTTATTTGTACTCTACGAAGCAGAGTTGGATAATAAAAGCTGTTACCAAGATTTTAAACTACGGTGCAGTGCAAATGAACTTAAATTTTTTACAGCCATAGTTTTCCATGATGTTAAAAACTGGATCTACGGTCGAGATGAACACTCTGAATGCAAAAAAAAAAAAAACAATGAATGCAAAACAATACCAAAACACCTAATAATACCTACTAATACCTACTTCTGTTTTAAGTTCCATGCACCAATCAAAATTCTGCAAAGTCTGGGTATTTCGAATGAAGGTGTTCTTGTTATTTTAAGATTTCTTATACGTAATCTATCCCTAACTTTAGATGAATCCTCACTGAGCACTATGATGACAGAAATGTCATCTACACCCAACCAAATGACATACACTCCAAGTAGCAGTGTTGTAGCCTCAACACCAGGTGAGACTCACTTAGTAGCAGTGTTGTAACTCAAAAACAAAAAAACTGCAAGGTTTCGTTTAGTTGCAATGTTGAAACCAAAAAAAAAAGCGCCAGGATGATGCAAGGTTCGTTTAGTAGCACCGCGTGTTGTAACCAAAAACAAAAACATGCAAGGTTCGTTTAGTAGCAGTGTTGTTACCAAAAAAAAAAAATGTAAGGTTCGTTTAGTACCAAAGTTGTAACCATAAAAACATGCAAAGTTCATTTAGTACTTGTGTTGTAATAGGAAAAAACATGCAAGGTTTGTTTAGTAGCAATGTTGTAAATAAAAACTGGATCTACAGTCGAGATAAACACTATAAATGCAAAACAAAACAAAAAAAAACAATGAATGCAAAACAATACCAAAACACCTAATACCTACTAATATCTACTTCTGTTTTAAATTCCATGTACCAATCAAAATTCTGCAAAGTCTAGGTATTTCGAATGAAGGTGTTCTCGTAATTTTACGATTTCTTACACGTAATCTATCCCTAACGTTAGATGAATCTTCAAGCACTATGATGACAGAAATGTCTACTACACCCACCCAAATGACATCTACTCCAAGTAGCAGTGTTGTAGCCTCAACACCAGGTGAGACTCACTTAGTAACAGTGTTGTAACACACACAAAAAAACGTGCAAGGTTTCGTTTAGTAGCAAGGTTTCAATTATTAGCAACGTTGAAACCAAAAAAAAGCGTATGACAATGCAAGGTTCGTTTAGTAGCACTGCGTGTTGCAACCGAAAACACAACATGCAAGGTTCGTTTAGTAGCAGTGTGGTCACCAAAAAACAAAATGTAAGGTTCGTTTAATAGCTGTATTGCAACCAAAAAAACAAGCACTCAAGGTTCGTTTAGTAGCAGTGTTGTAACCAAAAAGGAAAGCATGCAAGGTTAATTTAATAGCAGTGCTGTAACGAAGAAAAACACGAAAGGTTTGTTTAGTAGCATTGTTGTCACCAAAAAAAAAAAAAAAAGATTTAAGCCGGGTTCGTTTAGTAGCAGGTGTTGTAACCAAAAAAAAAAACATTCAAGGTTCATTTATTAGCCATGTTGTAACCAGAAAAATATGCAAGGTTCATTAAGTAGCAATGATTCAAGTGTTGCAGTGTTGTAAGATTTCTTACACGTTATCTATCCTTAACTTTAGATGAATCTTCAAGCACTATGATGCCAGAAATGTCTACTACACCCACCCAAATGACATCCACTCCAAGTAGCAACGTTGTAGCCTCAACACCAGGTGAGACTCACTTAGTAGCAGTGTTGTAACACACACACAAAAAAAGGTTTCGTTTAGTTGCAATGTTGAAACCAAAAAAAAGCGCTATGATGATGCAAGGTTTGTTTAGTAGCACTGCGTGTTGTAACCAAAAGCAAAAACCTGCAAGGTTCATTTAGTAGTAGTGTTGTTACCAAAAAACATGTAAGGTTTGTTTAGTAGCAAAATTGTAACCAAAAAACATGCAAAGTTGATTTCGTACCCGTGTTTTAAAAGAAAAAGAACACGCAAGGTTTGTTTAATAGCAGTGTTGTAACCAAAAAACATACAAGGTTCGTGTAGTAGCAATGTTTACGCTGTAAATAAAAACTGGATCTACAGTCGAGATAAACACTATAAATGCACAACAACAACAAAAAATGAATGCAAAACAATAACAAAACACCTAATACCTACTAATATCTACTTCTGTTTTAAGTTCCATGCACCAATCAAAATTCTGCAAAGTCTAGGTATTTCGAATGAAGGTGTTCTTGTAATTTTAAGATTTCTTACACGTAATCTATCCCTAACTTTAGATGAATCTTCAAGCACTATGATGACAGAAATGTCTACTACACCCACCCAAACGACATCCACTCCAAGTAGCAGTGTTGTAGCCTCAACACCAGGTGAGACTCACTTAGTAGCAGTGCTGTAACACAGAAAAAAAATGCAAGGTTTCGTTTAGTTGCAATGTTGAAACCAAAAAAAGCGCATTGATGATGCAAGGTTCGTTTAGTACCAAAGTTGTAACCAAAAAAACATGCAAAGTTCATTTAGTACTTGTGTTGTAATAGAAAAAGACATGCAAGGTTTGTTTAGTAGCAGTGTTGTAACCAAAAAATATGCAAGGTTCGTTTGGTAGCAGCGTTGTAAATATAAAAACTGGATCTACAGTCGAAATAAACACTATAAATGCAAAATAAAACAAAAAACAATGAATGCAAAACAAAGGCAAAACACCTAAAACCTACTAATACCTACTTCTGTTTTAAGTTCCATGCACCAATCAAAATTCTGCAAAGTCTAGGTATTTCGAATGAAGGTATTCTTGTAATTTTAAGATTTCTTACACGTAATCTATCCCTAACTTCAGATGAATCTTCAAGCACTATTGCAACCGTCCATCCAAGTAGCAGTGTTGTAGCCCGAACAACAGGTAAGACTCTTTTAGTAGCAGTGTTGTAACCAAAAAGAACATGCAACTTTCGTTTAGTAGCAGTGTTGTAACCATAAAATAAAACCATGTAAGGGTCGTTTAATAGCAGTGTTGCAACTAAAAAAAGCATTCACGGTTCACTTTGTAGCAGTGTTGTAAACAAAAAAAGATGTAAGGTTCATTTAGTAGCAGTGCTGCAATAAAAAAAAATATGCAAGGTTCGTTTAGTAGCAGTGTTGTAACTTTAAAAAACATATAAGGTTCGTTTAATAGCAGTGTTGTAACCAAAAACACATGCAATTAAGGTTCGTTTAGCAGCGGTGTTGTAACCACAAAAACACATGTAAGGCTCGTTTATGGCAGTGTTGAAACCAAAACAACATGCAAGGTTCGTTTAGCAGCTGTGTTGTAACCAAAAAAAATAGACATCCATTGTTCGTTTATGGCAGTGTTGTATCCAAAAAACATCCAAGGTTCGTTTAGTAGCAGTGTTGTGGCCAAAGAAAAAGACATGCAAAGTTCGTTTAGTAGCAGTGTTGTAGCCAAGAAAAGGAAACATGCACGGGAGTCTTGTTTTAAATCGTTTGCTAATGATGCCAATTATCGGTAAAAGACCCTTTTGAAATATGGTTACCGCAGTAATGTCCAATCAAAAGACCAAATAACTGGGACAACAGACTGATGACAAAAGCCTTTTAGGAAAAGCCTGAAATTGTGATCACTAATGCTTTAAAGCTGCATGATAAGCGCAGGCGCTGACCTGTACGGGTCCGAAAATGATCCCAGGACCGCAAATGATCCCGGACCGCAAATGATCCCCAAATTGGACCGAAAATGATCCCGGACCGGAAATGATCCCCGATAGGGATCGCAAATGATCCCGACTAAAAAATAAGGAATGGCATGGATGGTGTGGATGGTGTGGATAGGGAATTGACGTACGTGAATACCGATGTTTTTATTAAAGCCATCTTATAATTATCATGGCTTACAACTTGCTTTTTTTTTTTCATACTTTCGACTAAATTTTATTGCTAACTACGATGTTATGAATATCACCACTCAGTCATCAAAACACGACTTGGCTTACATTTCTTTGCAATTCTCAGTAAAATTATGATCAGTGCAACATACGCTACATATCCTCCTTTGTTAAACATTGATATTTCGGTGTTATAGTTAAATCACATTTTATCAGCCATTAACGCCATTCGTCTAAGGTTTTAAACTAAAATCTAACCATGAAGCAACTATTACAGACGACGCTGTCACCTGAGTAGACCCACAAGCCTACAACGCTTCATCACTCTGTAAAACACCTAGTGTGTAGCACTGGAAATTTGAACAAATTTATTATGTAATTTTTCCTTGGTCGTATTTTGGCTTTAATTCCTCGGAAATGACTACTTGAGTCTTATAAGAAGCCAAAATTCCAAGCTATAGTTATGAAGATCAGCTTCATGACCATGCAAGCAAGGCCAAGGCTTGGGCTTCGTTTTGACAATTAGCTGTTTGATAGATGTTTGATACTATCGCCAACAGGATTTCGCGAATGTTTACAAGTATGTGTTTTTCTAAGACTTCTAATTCAATAGATCGTCTTCACGTGACGTGTTTTTATCCTCATCAGGTATAAGAGGCGGTATATTTATATCTGTTTACAATTAGCGTGCTTCGTTTGAAAAGCAGAGCATTTTGAATTTCAGGGTTATGGAGGTTGCGTGGCACTAGGCTACGATCGAGTTTGTTGAAAAATATATACTTATCTCATGATTTTGAGCCTTCTTAGAAGTTAGAGCATCAGGAAAAGTAGTTATGTAAATGCTTATTTGTTTAGTACTGATAATCAGTCGCCTAGAAAGCCAAAGTAAGTTCCAGATGTTTACACTATATTCCGGCTGCCATATTGGTGTACCACGGATGTACACTAACATGGCGTTTTCTTACTGGGCTCTGAAAATTTCTGAGAAACATTTACGACGAATATCTGAAGTTTGGGGAAACGCACAGGCCTAAAACTTGGAAAGTGTCTTATTTAGTTATCTTCTATAGCGTACATCACAATTTCTTAGCTTTTTTCCATTGGTTGGTTTTCGATTTATTATTATTTTTTTTTTATTTGGGTGACAGTGAAAACGATCTGTACCCTTCAAAGAACAAAACAGCAACTGTGGAATGTGTTTTTGTAAAATGATAAAACATGTTTTTTAGTTCATAATTATTTGTACATGTTCTCACCTTCCTCTGATATAAATCCATGCCATTCCTGTTTTTTGATCGGGATCATTTGCCGTCCAATATGGGGATCATTTCCGGTCCGGGATCATTTGCGGTTCAATATGGGGACCATTTGCGGTCCTGGGATCATTTGCGGACCCGTACAGACCTCCCTGCCCACTTTTCTTTCGCCTTCAAGCGCGCAAGCGCCCTCGTTTCATAAACGGAGCACAGATAAGGTTTGAAGGATAGCAATTCCTGCTTAAGGGAAACCTTAGAACAAAGATTAGTGGAAGCAGTTTCCAAGCCCGTCACTGCTTCCATCTCTTCCAATTCACTGTTGCACTACGCTAGCTACATGGTAAAAACAAGTGTGACGCTAAATTTTTATTGCATAAGCAAATTAGACAAACCAATCGGTCCTGCAAGGGCAAGAACTTTTTCTGATTGAAATAATATTGTTGTTTTGATTTTTGTATCATTATAATTTTTTTCTTTCCTAATTCAGGTCCAATAGTAATTCTGATGTTAACAATTACAACTAATTGCAGTGGTGACGGGTTGATGGCCTTAAAAGCTAGCTTGCAGATCGACGTGAGTAAAAGCAAAACCGTACTTAGTTCCAACACAATAACATGCAACCCTCGCAAGTTATTACCGTTTTTTAACATTCAATTAACAATTTTGGTCTGAAATAGAGTGGCCTTTTGACAGTCACGTCTGGAAATGGGTATAGCATAGAATAAAACATTTGTCATTAATTAGTATTATATTTCACTTAAATCTTTGTGTAGGGGTATACCGCTGGGTCACTGAGACCCTTATCCTAAACTAGACCATGATCAGCTTGATTTGGCAACCCTACTCTAGACTAGGCACCAAAAATCCCTACCCTGTCCCAGACTAGCTATTTTCCATGTAGAAACTTTGTTACTATCGTAGTTCAACATAAACTAACTAAACCAATATCTTACAAAGTCACTTCCGAGTTTCAATTTCTATTATAGAACCCCGGGTAATTAAAAAACCCCGTTTTAGACTAAATTATTTTTACATTAGCCGTTTTTAAATGATACCCTATTCTATACCAAACTGTCTACTTTCTAAACCCTATCTCAGACTAAACTGCCTGAAAGCCATACCCTTCACAGCGGTACATACTCATATAGCTTATATAAGACGTACCACCCCCTCCCCCCCTCACCCCCTGGGCTTTCCTGAAATTAGAAGTGCAATATAACAACTGGAAACATTCCTCAGGCATGAAATATGGACAGTTCTTTAGCTTTCAGATAGAAAAATGGCTACCTCAGTTCTTTAGTTATCAAATATAGGATACGGAAACTTTAGTCTGAAAAAAAATGAGGATTTCGATTTCCAGAAAAGCATTACTATGATTGTAACAAGGGTTAATTGACGTAAATGTGCCTTCCATCCCCTCCCTTTACCTCCGCCTAAAACTTGAATTTCAACTGTTACTTTGCAATAGAAAAAAATCACATTACTGGCTCTTTACCTGTAATACATTTTCTTTTTTTTCTCTCTCGATCTCTTTTCCAGATCAAAACCGTATACGTAGACGAAAACTTCCCGATCAAGTCCGTGATAATACAGAGTGATAACTGCACCTCGCATTTAAATATCGTTTTACAACTGTCGTTTTACACCGGAATTCCGTCAGGAAAAACCATTAAAGGGGTGTTTAAGGCTGCACTCAATGACGGAAAGATTACTAATTTAACAGAAAGTAACACAATCTACACCATCGCGTTTACTGGTAAGTGAACAAAATAAATAAGTATTAATTAGATAAATAAATAAATAAATATACATTTATATAGCGCCATTTTCCACTTATTGTCCATGGCGCTTTACAATACTTTAAAATTAAAATCCTAATTCTTTAAAAACCTAAAATCCTAAATCCTAAAAGTTAAAATCCTAAGAATTAAATACGCTATATAATACAATTAGGCTACAAATAAAAAGTAAAAACTACAAATCAAATGCACGTTTAAAAAGATAAGTCTTAAGATTAGCCTTAAAAACTGCCTCTGATGATGAAAGTCTGATCTGGAGGGGTAGTTTATTTCAGAGCCTTGGTGCCGCCACGGAAGATCCTCTTGCAGTTGGTCGATTTAAGTTCACTTACTCTTGGGTTACCATTGAATCTGTTTCGGTCCGCCACTGAGAAGTACAAAGTAGGCCCGTTGGTTATTAGAGGAGAGAAGATTCCATGGAAAATCATTTACGCGGCTACTTACAAAGGAGTGAATGGAGGAGGCTAGTGCTAGTGCTAATGCTAGTGCCCATGCCCATGCTGATACTAATACTAAAAGGATTATGGGATTGGATTATTTTAGTTGTGTGTCCTTTTTGTTGTCTTAGTAATACCAAGAATTACTGATCACAAAAAACAAACAAACAAGCAAAACAAAAATGCATCCACTGAAAGAGTAAAACAGCTTGTGCAATTACTAATTATCTTTTTTTAACATTGTCTGTCGTGTTTTAGGAGTCACTTTAGAATACAAACCAAAAGACGGGCAATGCCAAGCCGTCTGCTGTGGAGCAGGTGGAGCATTAACTGTAGAAAGGAAGTGCACTCCGACAGACAAGTGTGAAGGAATTGAACCTGACGAAAAAAAGGAGGATGGACATTGCCCGGAAGAATCTAAAGGAACTTGCCCGAATACATGCGACGACGAAGGTGAGCTTTACAGATTTGTTCGTCTGCCTCACTATAGGGTGACTGTTGGTGACGTCATTGTCCAAATCTCATAGTATTTAAAATCACTCAATCAAGTCAGCGGCAAAACGCAGACTACAGACTGCACACTGCAGACTGCAGACTGCAGAATGGGGACAATTCAGACTGAGGGCAAAATGCAAACCGCAGACCTGGCTAAATTCGCAGTGAAAGTCTGGACTCCAGTTAGACTGAATATCACTCTGGGTAGCCTGAAACCCGCTCACGCTAGACTGAACATCACTCAGGTTAGACTGAATATCACTCAGGTTAGACTGAATATCACTCAGGTTAGACTGAATATCACTCAGGTTGGCCTGAAAACCGGTCACGCTAGACTGAATATCATTCAGGTTAACCTAAATAGCGCTCCGGTTAGCCTGTTTACGGTTAGCTCTCAATGATGGAAATGGTTACACGATTCATTTAAAAGTTCCACAGTCTGCAGTCTGAATTTTACCCTCAGTCTACGTTTCAACCCTAGTGTGCAGTCTCCAGTCTGCAGCCTGCAGTCCGCAGTCTGCGTTTTACAGTCTGACCGATATTCAATCATCTGGTATGACTTTATAGACTTTTTTATTATAACTTTATTTCATTTTTGTGTTGCCGATTGGGCCTACCGGGTAAACACAAAGTTTGAGGTATGAAACGTGCCAACTCAACGGCTAATTGTACGGTTTCCTTTACTATTGTTCGAAAATGGTTTGTCTGACAAAATGGGGATAACCAATTAGTTTTTATTTTTATATTAAGGATCTGGAGGTATCCACAACTCACCAAGCTATGCTTTAGCTACTCTGCTGGCGATCACATCGTTCACAAAGTAAGTAACACAGTAAAAAGAAAATTAAAAGAAGACTATAAATGACTGAAACTTTTTCGTTATGAATATCTTTGAGCTAAACTCAGACTTGACCAGGGAGGTATTGAAATACAAATAAAACCATAATTACATCAATATACTCAGTACGTATTCTCCAAATATATTTTAAAAGTTTCCGGAAAAATATATCAAAATATATGCGTTTAACTTATTTTATACCAGCAATTACAAGAAAAATGATAACTCAAACACTCGTATTATTATTTGAATTTAAAAAAGTCCCCTACACACATTTTAAACAGTTACCCGACAAAACCCCAATTCGAGCCAACCGAATAAACTTCGACGAGAAAACTTTAAAATTAGCCAATCAGGATACTACATGGCGTATTTTTTGTCTGTCATTAACACCCTGTCAATATTGCAATTTATATTAGTGTCATCATAATTAGAAGGATCTTTTGGATCTGACAACTTGAGCTTCATTATTTCATAGTTTTTAGAGTGAAATGGTTATGAAACTCGGGAAACATCAAAGGGGCAAACAAAGATGCCAAGATTTATGTTGGAAGGTCCACTTCCGTGCACAATCTTTTGTTTTGCGCTCATACACTATGCATGAATTACATCAAGTTACATCAACATCAACGACAACATCTTTATTTATCCCTTCCTTTTCATAAATTAAATTACATAGTACTATAATTATTAAATTAAATTAGGGTAACTGACAACCTGAAATAACCTGAAATAGTTAGAAATGCCAGGTTGCCAGTTAATTACATGTATATTACAAGTTGTAGTCGTTAGCTAATTACGTAACCAAAACGTTTCTATTGGCTAGTTCCTCAGTACGGAGTAAACAACTATTGTGTTTTTGTCAAGTTTCATAACCATTCCCCTCCATTGACTATGATTATTTCTGCATGACGATTCAAGCCAAGTGAAATAAATAATAGAGCAACGAAATGGACTTAAATTGTAGAGTGACAGCAAGAAATATGATATATATTTAAAGGTTATCTTTCTCGTTTGTTACTTTTTTTACTACCAAAAAACCTAGAAAGAGCCAGGTCTTTTAACTGAAAATGCTTCTTACAACTCATGTTTGTTTGGTTTATCACATAATAACTGCAATAATTATGTATTTTTATTTTGCCTCTTTGAATGCAAAATTGCCTGGCGTTTGGAGGCATTTGAACGAATCGGCGAGTATCACAACGTTGATTCGTTTTAACAATTTAACATTAAACAATTAAGGATTTTTGTCCTCATCATTTGCTCCACAGAACGATATTCCGCTTTTAAAGGACCAAGTATGGAAACATACTATAGCCTTGCAAAAGAACGGTTGAAACGCATGATTGATCACATGGAACGAATACGTCTTGCAACAGCAGTCGCCAAAGGTGTACCCGGTTTTGGGCAACACTCCTTAATTCTGGATTCATTTCGAAAAGGGGAGATATTAGTAAGGGTGATAGAGTAGAAGAACGTTAGCAAGTTATCTTTAAAACATCGTCTTTTAGTCAAAGCACACCAGGGATTGCCGGTTGATTGATCTTCAACTAAGGTCAAAATACTAACCGCTTTAGAGTGTACAGTCATGTATTCGGTACGGCAAGTAACGCATGTTATATCTAGTTAGCACTCTAGAAGTATTAACTTGTTATTAAAAGATGATTAAAATGTAAATTAGAGCAGGCAATTTTATATCTAAGTAACCAAAAGTGTGTCAGATTAAAATGTAGATTAGTTCAGTTAAGTTTATATCTGAGTAAATAAAACTTGGTGTGTGAGATTTAAATGTAGATTAGAGCAGTTAATTTTATATCTGAGTATCCATAAATGTGCAAATCTATGCATTGCAAATTCATTCCTGAAGCAAGATGGGGTCGACATGCGTGATGAGTAATGAAGGCGAACGGATTTTGTCAGTTTAGATGATTAACTAACACCTGACAAAATCTTGTGATAAACTCAGTAGTTTTGCTGAGTGTCAACTGGGACACTGCCACGTTTTGTAATGTAAGAGTTTCCCACTCAAGCCTGCGACGAAATTATTTCAAGAAACGTTGACGCATAAAAGGGTTAAGCCTACGCTAGTACAAAGAAAATTAGTTGTTTTTATTATTTCCTTGTGTCGAATGTTACTCAGCCCATAAAAGATTTTTTGGTACGTTATAGTGTATAGATTTTTTGGACAATTTTCCGCTGATACTTGATGTAGGCTTAAGTTGTTTATCTGACGTTTCTTTTTGCTTTTTCATATAGCTGTTCGCTATTTTAGTTTCTCTATCAGGATGAAGAAATATCATTAATTGTTCCACACTTACTTAGAGAACGTATCTCATTTCAGTACTCGATGTTAACAGGTAAATTTGTACTAGGATATTGCATTAGCCTACATGTATCGCCCACTGAACATTTTGTAAAACATTAAAAGCTCAGATATCCATTTAATAAAAGGGTGTGCACAAGTGAATACATGAATGCAATTACGTCCTCATAAAAAAAAAAAAAAAAAAAAAAAATATGTGTGTCTTGACATAAACCTGGTATACTGCGTTGAAGGTTGTTTTGCATCATAATTGCTGGCTGCAAATGAAAGCTGTAGCCGCGCTAAGAACTGCCTTTCAACAGCCTCCATGTAGCCTAGATCAAGCTGTACGTGGGAATGGGTTGTCACGCATGACGCACCTCGAAAATTGTTTGTATTATTTTTGCTTTGTTTTTTTGTTTTGTTTTTGTTTTTTTGCCGTTTTGCGTCACGCGTTCGGAGTAATATCTGAGGACAGAAGATTGGAATTTGCATTCTACCTCAAAACTACTGAATCTTATAACTTTTGATGACCTACCAAAAAGCACACGAAGTGAATGATATAATGGCGGTCGGGGATTGAAGAACTGACCCATGTCACTTTTGGCTTATATAGACGGGACCCTGCGCGCGCTCTGATTGGTCAAAAACCTATGTTTTATCAGAGTATAAAACATAGAAAAAGCGTGTTTTATTGTTTTTCGCCACATTACTTCTATGTTATAAAGGAAATGAAGAAGCCTAAGCCGTGTATTACACTGTGATAAAACACTCCGGACATTTGAGAACATTAGCCTGCGGCTCGTGTTTTCTACATTTACCTCGTGTTCTCAAATGCTCGTCGTGTTTTATCACAGTATAATACACGGCTTAGGCTTCTTTATTTGTTAAATACATACATACATACATACATACATACATACATACATACATACATACATACATATATATATATATATATATATATATATATATATATATATATATATTTAGCCAGAACCGAATTCTGTGAATTCCACTTTGCTCCGGTATATACTATATCTAAAAGATTAATTACTTAAAGTACGATATACTTGATTGTTTCTCGACGTCGTGACAATTTCATTCAAATAATAGACCTAGGGCGCTTTCCACTCAACCAAAAAATCCTGAACTTTCGAAACGGGTCAAATAGTGGGGACATTTCCAGGGGAAGTTTTCGGAAAATCCGAGCGCTTTTACGACGAAATTCTCATCTGTCTTACCTAAGCCAACAAGCAGTATAAACGAGAAGAAAAATGCTGTTTATTGTCTATAAATACATCCCAACGTCCCGAGGATATTCAAGTTTTACAAATATATCAAATTTTAGAGGTAATAACGTCATAAACTCAACCTAATTTAGATCAGATATGACGAAAAAAGGTATCCCAACCAATTTGTATCAGAAATGTTTGTTTGAAATTATGTTGAGGAAGACTATTCTAGATGCGTTTCACAATATTAGCGTAACAATTTTGTTCACTTGGTAACATACTGGGTTTCAAATGTTAAAGGAATTTCTGGCCATTTACGTATTCTATAATCCGTTCCATTTTTATATTTTTCCAATGATATGCCTCATCTGCACGATCTGGCAGGCATATAAAGGTGTAAGGTCAAGTTCTTGACCTGGTTTAATTATCACTAACATATTGGAAACAAGTTGAACAAAGGAATGAGTTGCCATTTGCCATGGGAACGAAATTTCTATCCTATGTCTTGAGCAGAAGTCGAGAATAGTAATAGACTAATGTTAGGTTGAACCATAATTTTCAAATTTCCTAATCTAGAATTCCGCTGTGTATTTACAAACCTATTCATATCATGTATGGCGTTGGCCTGCGAACGCAGACGTATTTCCGGCTGTAATCCAGAAATCATGACGCCGGTCTGCCTTCGAATCCTACCATGATATCTATAATAACCTTTTATTTTAAAATCCATGAAGTCTGATGTTGATCAATAAAACTTGATCACGAAGGAGTACTATTATATCTTCAATTATCTGGCATTTCTCAAGTTTTGATTTCAGAATAAGTGTCCGTGTGCCAATAAGTTTGTGAGGCAGTTTGTACTGATCGTGAAGCAAGTGAATTAGTGCGTGCTAGTCATTATCAGATTCAAAAGGAAGACGAAGAGAATTCATGGCTGGCTGGCCACCATTGGCTCATTTGCTTTCTGGATATATCGCTGCCCCATATAATGGCTAATTATGACCTGAATTGTGGAAGTTTCGTGCGTTAAATTTTGTTTTGTTTTGTTTTGTTTTTTTGGCTTCAGAGGAGATTGATTTGTTCGAGTGGTACATGTATACAAATAAAGAAAATAGGTGCTCGATGAGCACATGAATCCACGGCCGTAGGACCTGGGTTTAATTCAATGTCTCCAGATAACAAAAGCTTCTTTTCTGACAAGAGGTAGTTCTTATTATCAAACTGAACGCGGACAAAAATTCTGCATAACATTTATAATCCCTACCAGAAGACCAACACCTTTCTTGTTCAAATTTTGTTTAAAAAAAGCGAGTAAAAACAGACTCTTCTTCATTAGCAAGCTTGACAATCCATAGTTCACAACTAGTAGCCACAGTGAATAAAACAGATGAAACGGGAACACTTTTCTTCAAGAAATATTTAATTCTGCCACTTACTTTTCTGTGTTTAACTGATTTTAAAACTTCACGTGGTAATCTAGATGGCTCTCTGTCTCTTTTCCTACATGGAGCAACTAATAAGTATACTGATTAAAGATTAAAGATTTACTCTTACATGTACCTTGCCTAAGTGTAAACACTGGAAAGATTGGCTTTCACTCCGAGTATTTGCGGAAAAAAATACTAGTTACATAATGACCAAGCATAGCTTCTGTGGATGTGTTTTCCATGGTCATGATTTCGTCAACTAAAGCTTTTTGTTTGCACTTAATTAAGAGAGTCATATCTCCTTAAGAGGAACTCTCACGTAGCGGTCAGTGGAATTGACTGCGTTGTGCTCTGACTGCGTCATCCTTCGAAAGGGGTTGGTACATTTCGCTGACCCCTAGTCCATGGACTCCCCCGATGGACCTGGTCGATGGACTACTTGAATGGACTATCCATGGACTACCCTAGATGGACCACCCTAAAATTTGTGCAAACATACTGATTTAACGATGCTAGAACCCGAACAAAAGATGCGATCGACCGACAAACACAATTACCCGTGCCGTGCCGTGTCGCTAAAGACAAAATGCTTTAAGTTGTGTAATTTTCGTATAGGACGGCGACGTCAATATCTCTAGCTTCATAAAAGTTTTTCATAAAACCAATGACATCCCTTTGAGATAGTATAGAAATATTATCCAGTTAAGTTTAAACGATGGTGAACAGACGACACGGAACTTACTCTTGTTTGTATATGTAAAGCAAACCTTCCTGACCTGTCGGTATTTAATATTGAAAGAATCCAGAATTTCCGTATGGAGAATTTATGTGACCGATCTTTGTATCGACCTGGTTCAGATAGCTTTTTGTCAGCAGATCTAGAGCGGTTTAGAATCGATCCTGCCTGTAGCTGAAACAAATATTTCTAATAAAACAAACATTACGTTGAGTTCCGGGTTCTATGAAAACATGAAATATAAACATCAATTTGAAAATGTGCATTTTTATTTGCTCGATAGCTGCTTTGAAGGCACGTAACAATCGTATTTCCGATCAAAACCTTTCAGAAACCACTCAAAATCATGCAAGATCATTCGAGAACAATGTTTTGGAACATTCGCTGATAGCTGTACCTGGTTATATCAGAAAAAAATAGAAAATTCTGTGTACTCTATCGTGAAAACAACAGTCAACAAATCTTCCATGGTACAAAGTGCATTTATCTAACATTGAAGTACTATGGCTAAATTCTCAGTTCCTTAAATTTACTAGACCAGACTAGACAATAGGGAAGACAACCGCAAAATCTCGGGAAAGATATAGCAAACTTCGCACAAAAGTCAACTAGTGTATAAGCGTCCTTTCCAGATGGCACGTACGTACAGTCCGTTGCATGGAACTCCTTATGTTTTGGCAGTTCTCCTTTTCTGCTTCTTGCACTTGCTCATTCTTGCATTATAAGTGGAATGGAATACAGTGTTTTCCATTTCTTTCTCATCAAAGTGGTTAAACTGCCTTGTTGGGGGTCAATGCCAACTAAATACCCATGATTTCTAGGGAAGACACATTTTGACAAAGTCTAAGGTGTTGACGAAATTAATCAATGCATCTTCACTGGATAAGTCCATCCTGTCGACCACTGCTTGTCCGCATTTGTCTAAACAGAAGCAAACAGACAAAAACGTTGGAAATGAATATTAAGGGTGAATCTTGGCATTCTATTCCTTAAAGTTTGCCTATAGTTTTTGCTAATATCACATTAATAAAACGTGACCAATCAGATCATTACTCCTCCTCCGAATAGTTTGTGCTTCTGTCAATAGTAGCCTTTTTTTGAATTTCTCTCCACTCTACTCAGAGATTTGGTCACACAGGTATGTCATTAAGAGCCAGTTTAACAAGCTAATTTCACCAGCTGAACAAGGGTTATCCCCAGCTAGAATTTCATAAGAGAACAAAGACTTGGGGTCATTTTAAAAGTGTACAGCTTGGCACAAATAAACAAAAAGCCTAGAGCCAGTTTACCAGTCCATCTGTCTGCCTGTCTCTTAAAGACATCTTACAGACCTCTTACAACAAAGATCTTTTATGGTTGCAGAATAGCAATCTAAAAATCAACAAATCTGACATAAACTGTGACAAGAAATGAGGAATACACACACCTTTGGGAATATTGCTGTTCCTGTGTAATTTCCACAGATCTCTTCATGTTCAGTAGTGTAATCTTTTTCCTTATTTTCATTGTAGATCATATGTGAAAAGGAGCATATAAACATATCAAAATAATTGCACATTTGATTACTAAACAGTTAGCAACTACTTGAACACTTTTTTCCACTGAAAAAAATTCCTGAAATTAAATAATTTAACATGAGACATGCCTGCATGGAATCGCATGGCTCATTCATTGAAACAAAAATCCAGTCCAAGATGATGAATACAACCACTATGATTCCCAGTGCAGCCGCACCTCATAGAGAGAAATGGCTATTATCCAGTCAAATTTGCCAACAAAATTTTCAATTGAGTAAAAGCAAACAAATGTCTTTGTCAATTTACTTTTACTAAGTTATTATCAAATCCTCTACGCCTTAAATTCTCTACTGATCCCATCAATAGTTATGAATTAACCACATTATTAATTTTGCTTGGAAAAATTTGGTTTGGAAACCTGATGGCCAAACCAAAACAGTCGATATTGCAGACAACCACTCAAAATTTGGATTCAAAACTCAGCTTTTACCAGTCAAAAACCAACATTTCCTGAGACAGGTTTGCAACATTCTGCAACTTTGATTCATTTACCAAAAAGATTCCCACCCCTTGCATGTTTTCAATAACATTTTAAGTGGCAGTCTCTCTAAAAGCGGTCCACTGCATTTCTGGTCGGAAAAAAGTTTTCCCTCAAACTTTTCTCAGTGAACTATCTTGGGTCATGAGTAAATGCAAAGACTTTAGTTTTTGCAAATACGTCAAAATAATTTTTTTTAGAGCTCATAACAATCATAGCCGGAAAACGCCTAAATTTGAGCGTTCCAATGACGGAAAATTTCCTGAATTGACAAGCTCGCTGCTCAAAGACCACCAAACGTAACAAAAAATCGTTGCTATCCCTACATTAAGTGATCCTTCAAGGGTAAGAAATGCACGTTACTTTTGATACATTTTGTTTTGGGGGATCCTGAAAATTTATCTATTACCACCCGTTATATCTCTTTTTGAAAACCTGCCAAAGTAGCTTGTCTTCGCTGGCGTTTATTTCCCAAGTCCAGACCCGGCCGCTCAAAACTCCAACTGAATTCTGCTAAACAAGGGTTGGGAAGCATAGAAATGTAAAAATACCTTGCGCTTTTTATCTTCCTTTCCCACAGCGACTTCGAACTTTCTGTGCTTTGTGCGATTCTCACACTTCATTATGCAAATTACGTTGTCACGCTAATTCAGAATGTTTTCAATCAAAACGTTCTCACATTGTTTTAATTAATCATGCCACGTTTAAGATACAGGGATCAAACAAAAACTAAAACTCAGAAACGGTTTAAATAGGTAGCATTGCTGAATTATTAGCAGTGATCTCCAGACGCTTTGTGGAAAAGTCAGGAAAACGTGGCCGGAATATTTGCAAATTTAGTCACGATCCATTACTTCTATTAGTCCCGTTTATAGACCGGTCGGTTTGCAAAACTTTTCTAGTGTTTCGATTCTTTCTTTCCATTTTCTGCTGATGTTTCTAAAGTGAACCGTACTATTTAGCCGATGTTAAAACTTGAAAATTGATATCAAATCTTGACAGAACGCTGTAACTGAAATCGACAACATCGTGACCTTCGTAGACTTAGTAATCTCAGCTGTGTTGCACAAGCCACAAATATTTTACCTCCTTATCTGCTCCAGACACTGCAAAGTCAACCAATGTGTACAGGTTCGTACAGTGTGTATTCGCTTTAGCAATACTCATTGTCTTACAATGCAACCTTGCTTGCTCTTTGGTTATAATGGAATTGCGATGCATTTGGAAAACACTTCAAAATGAGCATCGAAGTGGTGGACAATTATTGTTCTCCTAACTAAGTGAGTACTTCTTTATTTAATAACGTTTTCGTAACGAAATCACTCAGATGACTCTCATATGTTTTACTATACTCCAGAAGAGCGAGAATCAGGATGATCAAAAAGTAAACACGAGGATGAGGACGGGTTGTGTTGTGGTGAGGGTGTCGTGACCTAACAGCTATGTGAACTCAGATCCCTCTCAGGGGCAGCTAATTTGACCTTTTCTCTATGGGGCAGTGCCCCTATTACCTCTGAAACTGTTTTCAATACATTACAGTCGGATAAAACAAAATGTTTTAACGCCTGTGTTATGTAACAAAAGGTGTGTAAGAAAGTTACAATTTGTTGTACGAACCTGAGCCAACTTGAACAAGAACACCATACATTTGATGGCTTTAGCCATTTCAAGATTCAGTGAATATCAGCTCTTTGCCGCTTTCTGGTTCCTACCAGGACGCCCTTGATGTGCTGGATACTGACAGGCTGTTCTGGGTCGCCAGAACTTCCCATACGTGTGCCTGTGCTTGACGCATACGGACATTTGCGCGACAAGCGACTCGTCTAAATCAAAAAGGTCAGCCCTCGTCAAGATAAGCTGTCCCTCTGTTATGGTCTCTCGTGACAAATGGATGGAAGCAAGGTGACTTTCTATGATGTCATTGCATTGAAGTAAGCTAATGATACTCGATGTTCCTATTGAATCCCACAACGGTCTGTACACGTGCGCGATAAAAAGCACGACATTTTGTTTTTGAGATAGGTATCCGTTTAATCTGATTTGTCAGACACGGTGGTATAATTTAATCATGTAAGCTAGGCTTTAGCCAAAACACTACACAACTAGCACTGAAATTTCTTGCCAAAAATGCCCCTAAAATTAAATTACAAAATTGATACTAAACGAGGCCACCAAAATTAGTTATAAAATTGCCTATTCCTGTTGTTGGGCGGTCGCTTCAACGGGTAATAAAAAAAGCCAAAATTGATCTTTTGATATTAATTCTAGCCGCGCAAACTATTTCAAGTTACTAAATATTTAACTTTGCTCATAAATGATACGGATATACTAATCCACGAAAACCTCCAAAGCTAAATCATGTCGCCTTTCAACTTCCAGTTGCCGAATGGAAGATAATAAACAGAATAGAAGCTAACTGAATTGAATGCATTGACACAAATTGTCGATTTCAGTATTCATTGTAGAAGCCTTTCACACGTAGTAAAAGCTGAATTTTACATGTTCAAGTATTAGAACCCTAAGTGCATGCAAATATTGAATTACACATATTTCTTTTTTAAATCGTCAGTAGAAGAAAAGCTAGATTCAAAAACATGAAAAAGTTTCCCGATTATATAGACCAAGTTTTACAGGCAACCAAATTTGCATAATACTTTGGAGCCACCACATCATTTCCCAGCGATTTCCTCACGACACGGTACAAGGGAACAAATAAGTCAACACTTTCAGCTACTTAAGCCGTTAATAATTTTTATTTTTGTGTAATCGTTTTTATCTTAGACTTAAGGTGAAATGTAA
Organism: Orbicella faveolata; assembly: GCF_042242905.1. Lineage (NCBI taxonomy): Eukaryota > Metazoa > Cnidaria > Anthozoa > Scleractinia > Merulinidae > Orbicella > Orbicella faveolata. Next base: position 9,397,668 of record NW_028301558.1, on the reverse strand, counting down.
CAATGTTAAAGCGTTTTGAATGTGAACTTGCGTGACAACCTAATTTGCATAATGAAGTGTGAGAATCGCACAAAGCACAGAAAGTTCGAAGTCGCTGTGGGAAAGAAAGATAAAAAGCGCAAGGTATTTTTACATTTCTATGCTTCCCAACCCTTGTTTAGCAGAATTCAGTTGGAGTTTTGAGCGGCCGGGTCTGGACTTGGGAAATAAACGCCAGCGAAGACAAGCTACTTTGGCAGGTTTTCAAAAAGTGATATAACGGGTGGTAATAGATAAATTTTCAGGATCCCCCAAAACAAAATGTATCAAAAGTAACGTGCATTTCTTACCCTTGAAGGATCACTTAATGTAGGGATAGCAACGATTTTTTGTTACGTTTGGTGGTCTTTGAGCAGCGAGCTTGTCAATTTAGGAAATTTTCCGTCGTTGGAACGCTCAAATTTAGGCGTTTTCCGGCTATGATTGTTGTGAGCTCTAAAAAAAATTATTTTGACGTATTTGCAAAAACTAAAGTCTTTGCATTTACTTATGACCCAAGATAGTTCACTGAGAAAAGTTTGAGGGAAAACTTTTTTCCGACCAAAAATGCAGTGGACCGCTTTTAGAGAGACTGCCACTTAATTACTTAATTTTCATCCAGGTGAGCCAGTTGATGTATTTGTCCCTTAAGAAAGACAACATTTCCTCACTTGCCCTTAAATGAACCAAAAAGAAACAACCTTTTTTTTTCACAGAGTGAGACTGTAATAAAAATGATCAATTAAAATAATATTAATAAGCTATAGCCAGGTTTTCAAAATCTATTTATATCCTTTCTTTGCTGGAAAAAGATATTAAAAGTTGTGGCTGAAGAAATTATAAGATGGTCTATGCTACAAAATATAGAAATAACAAATGAATATTCCAGCCTTTTACTTACCCAAATGTTCTGATGTTTGCACACTTTGGAGCATTGCATGATTTAACTGCATCTGAGTTGACTATGAACTACAGAGTTGTATATTGTATCCTCTCCCAGAATTTATTGTTAATTTCTTCAGTTCTTCTAGAGTGGCTAGCTGAAGGATAAAAACAACATTCATCAGCAAATTTCCACTAGTCACATATTTATTGGCATTTAATTGTCTACTGCTCAAAAAACCAAGACATGAAACTCTAAAACTACTGGTATTGTCCAGAGAGGTCACATAATAATATTATTATGGGGTCAGCTTTTTAATTTGCAACTAATGGCAAGTTTGATTTTTTATCAAACATTGTAACAATTTCACCTACTAAAGATAAGCTGGATTATGTGTACTAAAGGCATCCGTGGTCGAGTGGCGATCGATACCCTTTATCGATCCTCTAAATTGACACTCTATCAACACCCGATCGATATTCAATCAACACTCCATTGACACCTCAGTTGACACTCAATCTACATTTCTATTACGCAGTTTTGCAAATGTCACAGGGTAGGTGCATTTGATCACCTGGTATGACACCATTTTTAGCCCTTAGCACCATTCTTAGGTTCGGAGTGGAGGGGGGGGGGGGGTGGTTGGGCAGGAGATAGTGGAGTTCCAAATGATTGATCCATAAGCCTGATACAACAAATATCAAAACATATTTTTACTCCACAACATTTTGACCACTGTGATGATGCATATCATTGTCGATAAGAGTACAGACCACACTAAACCACATGCAATTTGTTAAATTCAACCCAGTGAAGTCATTTATCAACATTAATGAACAAATATCATCATTATTTCAACTGTGGCAACAAACAGAGCTTTTTTTCAATAGAATGGTAACTAGAGACAAAGGCAGAAACTTATCCATAGATTAAATTTTCAGAGTCAACAACTCTTTTAATGGTATAATGAATATGATAATTAAGTCAGGTCGTGATGGACTGTCATGCATGGCTGACTGAGTTTTTCCTTCAACGCAAATTTGCTTTATATTGACATGAGCTTTCTTTCAAGGGAATTGTTTAAGCTCAGAAATTACCAGAGGCATTGTGCACAACAATTTATACGTAAATAGAGTTAAGTTTAAGCTTAATTCTTAAGTTACGTTTATTTCAAGCACTGATCATGCTAAAATCTATGCTATGACAGACACTTCAATTTAATGCACAAGACTTGACTGAGTGAGAAAAAAAAATTATCTTTGTCAACTTTTGTAAATAAGTATATGTGAATTGAAAATAAAGTTTGGTCTTTCTTAACGAAGAGCTTTGCCGATCAACTGTGATTCAATCAAGCGCAATTAATCTTCGACCAAATTGTTTTCACTGCCGAGGATCTGTCTTGCCATAAATATACGCAATTCACAGCTCTTTATGTAGCCATTGCTGCGTTTAATTTACTTTTTAAACTCCGTTATTCTCTCAACATTGAAAAAAATGAACGAAATTCAAAGACTTACCTTTTCCTGGTGCAAAACACAACGAAAATTTCACCAAAGCCGCCATAATGAAGCCAAATGAAGAAAAATGTCTGCTTTCCTCACAGCCGACTTCGTTGACCTTTATTCCCTTTATTCTGATTGGCCAGAAAATGCGGGAAGCCGCTGGCAGCCGCGTTTTCCCGCTGTTTTCGAGTTGTTTCCTTGTGCCACCTCCAGGTTAAGTGAAAACTTTTTTATTAAAAAAATGCACATTGGCAAAAAAGCAAGCTTTCATTTTATCGTCAAAACAGAAAAAAAAAAATACGAAAACGCAAGTAATTAGGGCGTTAAAAGCGGAGTCGCAAGATATGGCCATATTTGACCTCGCCTTTGACATGACATGACGTAGGATCAAAGTTGTACAAAGCCGTGGTGTCTTTGAACGCCTTTGACATAAGAGATCAAAGGTATGCAAAGCCGTGGTGTCTTTGAACGCCTTTGACATAAGAGATCAAAGGTATGCAAAGCCGTGGTGTCTTTGAACGCCTTTAACGCACGTCAAAACTGTAGTCAAAGTTATTGACATGTTTGACCTCGATTTTTGATTCCTCGAATTTTGATTCCCCCTTTTACGTGGGTCAAAGGTGGAGTCAAAGTTAAGATCACATTTGCCCTCCTCTTTGTCATGGATCAAATGTATCGGCCAAACCATGACATTTTTGACACACATTTGACGCGCGTCAAAGTTTGGATCAAAGCTATGATCATATTTGACTTCGACTTTGATCAGGATCAAATTTAGAGTAAATCCAATTTTTCGTGCCGTGTTCGGCCGTAGATTCAAAAAACGTTGAATATCGCAAGTTTCTCATGTTGATGAGTGATTCAAAATGTGCTTTATTTCTAAAGATCGGCACAAACAAACCATCCAATTTTAATTTATCAGAGGCAGACGGCAACGGCTAAAGCACTCTTGAAGTTTCGACTTTCTCCACAAAAGAACAAATAAATAACAAATAATTAAATAACTGTTCAAACTAACTAATGAAAATGCGAGGGAGAGAGTACGCAATATCGATTTACGTTTGGAGGGGCCAGGTCACCCAATTTTAGGTGATATCGCAATAATGCCTTAAAACTTCAGACAAACTCAAACGAAACAGAGAAACCAAAAATAACATGGAAGGTCACAACTGGAGAAATCAAAACAATTTGGATTATGGATAAGGGTAAAGTTGAAAAACCATGGCCCGACTTTTTTCTGCTTTAGGTCAATTTATAAGTGTTGTAAATGTTAAACTTGTTGAAAATCGTCATTCTTTAATATCTGGTCGGGAATTTGCTAATTATAAGACAGCTGCTGAGCCAATTTGACGTTTAGAATTCTTAGTTAGCAAAACTGAACAGAATGAAGTAAAATACAGTGGTGTGGCCCCCTTAATTACAGCCTGAGTGTCATTAGTATTCTGTGCAGAGACTCTTGTTTTCGTGTAAACACTCAGCCAGAACATTAACCAAGGTTAAACGTTCCGAACATTATTTCACATTCTACTGACGTGCCGGAAATGGAAATCAGTTGCAAATTACGTCGTCTTTCGTAAAGAGCTCAGACAAAACAATGCCTTAAACGCATGTGTGGGCCTTCCGATAGCAAAACGAGTGCGAGATAGAATACTAGCTAGCGCGACTGTCGAAATTCATTCCAAACGTTCCTCAACAAATAGATCTCACTACTCTCTGTTACTCACGAGTTGACCAGGAGACTCTCGACATAGGACTGCTCACCGCCTGAAAACAAAGCACCAGGTTTTTAAAGTCGTAGTCGGCGAACTCGCATTTAGTCTGGTACTTCTTGCCTCTTTCTATTGTATCAAGAGATTTCAAGTGGAACGGTGTAATTGCATTTGAATAAGCTTGTTTTTGAATAAATTTGCCTTTCAGTTTTGGAATTTTGTCTATATTTCCGGCATTTTAAGTTAGAATTGTGGAGGGAGATGAAAACCGTTTTTGAAGAATTCATTTTTTTCACAATTCCCAAGCTACGGCGTTCAAGGCATAAAACAGATCAAATTATCGGCATGATCTCATAGCCTGTAAATTGCAATTTTTCACTAGGATAGTATGTATCAAAGTTCTCAAAAAGTTCTTTTAGTTATGTCTTCACATTACATCTTAGGTAGTCTGGTATTTTCAACTTTGTGGAAATAATTCTTAGGACTTTGTGCAGGGGTAATCAAGTTCAGATATTTAGCTACGTGATACGATAAAAAAAAAAAAACAAAGACTAGCCTAAGGGATATACCGGTGTTTAGTGGCGATCGCTATGGTTACAACGGCGTGATTGGAAAAATTGAAAGTTAAATAAATCATCCTTTGCCCTCACTTCGCTTTCGCATGTGTTCCTGAGTGCAACCCGTAAGTTTTTTTTTTTTATTTTCTCCTCAACTAAATCTCACAAGCAATCTAAAATTCCATTTTCTGATTATTTTCTCGTCAGCAGAGTCTGGAGTGAAATTTTTTTGGAAGGTATCTTGAAAACGACCACGTTTGCAACGAGTGGCAACATGGCAACAATTTATCTCATCGCGAAATTGATGATGCTTCAAGTATTGGTATTCTCGTATGGTAAGTCAGAAACGTATTGATGTCTATCTATTTTGTTTCGGCCGTCTTTCGGTAATGATAAGCACTGTGGAGTAATTAAAAGAAGCCTTCAGTGAAAAAGCAGCGTAGAAAAGTGCATTGTTCTTTGCAAGTTGAATATTCATAGTGATAGTGTAGACAGCCGATCAATGCCACACTTAAACAAGACAAAACGCACGTTTCTGTTCGCATGGTTACAAGTAAAGCACACGTTACTCACCCTAAGCATTCCTAAGAAAGGCGGGAATGGGATTTAGGGTTTCGCTTAGTTGCTTATGGATTAGTTTATTATTTGCTGTTCTGGGATAGCTCGAATGCTGATACCTCCGCAGATTGAACACTTTAAAAAGAAGTCCAGACCAATGTTATTTTAGTAGATGTGCCGGTCGTCTGTTTGGAGAGAGAAACACTGTAATGGTTGGCTACAATTTCCAGCTCGTGTGTATATGATTTACTACGGCAGTTCCGCCATCCAAGAGCTGATTTTAAGAACAACTCGAAACAGTTTCCCACTGAGCCCAGCTTACAATTATATCATTGTGAATGACACTTCAAGAGTTATCACTAAGTCTTTTTGTTTGACCAAAACTTGCAGTTTGCCGGCCATAAAACAGTTGCTTGAAAGAATACTCTATACTCCTGCAATTGCAAGATTCACTGGAAATTACGCAATGAAAGCATAGACCATGTACAACGCAACTGATTTATTTATTTATTCCTGAATTTATTCTGAATAAAGTTATGCTCGTTAAATCTCGAACACTATTTACATTGGCTGACAAAATGTGATCAGCTCGTTTCAATAGATCAGAAAATTGTAGCATCTGGTAGATCTCTTGTAGATACGTTGCTTTCTGGAAAACAACTGAAGAATACAGTGTTTATTTTAGTTTACAGTAGGTAACCAAGGAAAAGGTTAAGAGATGTGCCCCTCGGTTTACAGAAGAAGCGATGCGGCACGCTTAATTTATTCATGGCTATTCAAAACAATCTTATTAACTGTCTTATTATGGAAAGGACTTTTCACCTGAATTAACCACAATCTGAAAAGTGTAAATATATACATCTATCTCGGCCAATCTATCACGGTAAGCAAATCATATACGACATTGACCGCACAAGTCTTTTGAAACGGTTTTCTCGACTTGTTTGAGTCGATAACTGAAATAAGTGATCACGTGAAGGTCAGACTGATCATCGTTTGGACTTTGTGCTCACGATCATGCACTATTCAATTTAGTCTTTAAAAAACCCTACACCTTTCAACGGAAACATCGTGTTCGCTTGGGTAGCCAATCATTGCACAGGATTTGTTTCATCTTGCCCGCTCATTGAGCAATGTAGTTTCATAGCGAACTGATAAGAGATAAACAATTTCAAATTTTTGAATTCAGTATCAATTTAGTGCGCGTATGTCAGATTCAAAAGAAAATTAGGATAAAAGAAATTCATGGATGGCCTACCACAAGTGGCTTTAATATTTGCTTTGTGGATATATTATTTAACAAAATATTAATAAAGAAGCCTAAGCCGTGTATTACACTGTGATAAAACATGACGGACATTTCTCGAGTGTTGTCATATGTCCGAAGTGTTTTATCACAGTGTGATACACGGCTTAGGCTTCTTCATTTGCTTTATGATATAGAGGTAATGTGGCGAAAAAGAATAAAACATGCTTTTTCTATATTTAATACTCTGATAAAAAATGGGTTTTTGACCAATCAGAGCGCGCGCAGGGTCCTATCTATATTATAATGTCATATATACTGACTGATTTTACAAATTTAAAATGAAGTGTTGAAAAGCTCATGAGTTTCGGAATCATTTCTGGCCAAAACATATTCGGTACCTAATACTTTCTCTCCTCAGAAGTCCATGCTTGATCATTTTGGCTTTCTGTAATTGCAAAAAACAAATGGAAGCCAACTTTATGCGTCTGTGCCCTTATCGATGATAAATTGTGTCATATCATATTGTCAAGGTACAGTAAAAACCCGCGTGTAAGAACCTAGTGATTAAGGAGCCTACTGGCCGAAACTTACCATTTTTATACACAAAAATGTAAGAGCCTGTTTAGCCAAGCAGGATGAAGCAGTTTCTTATGTGTGAGTTACAGCTGACTTATGATAAACATTTAAACTAAGGAGTGTGACTTTGAGATGGCAAATTTATATTACAAGAAAATATACAGCTGTTAGTAAATACTGTATATTCAAGAACCAAACCCAGGTTTATTTATTTTTCAACAGCTCTATCTCCTTCGTAGAAATTAAGAACCTAATGAAAAACCTACTCAGCCTAAATTGCCAATAACTACCTCAAAATACAAGAACCTATTTTGCCAGACTTCAAAAATATTCAGTGTAGATTCTTACACGAGGATTTTTACTGTAGTTTGTAGATCCACTCCGCTGCGCCTCGAGTATGTATACTCTGCATAATCGTCACGTTACGACGCTCGTCGTCTGCAGCGCGGTTTGGGAAAAAGCTGCAAAGTTTTAGTTGTTATTGATAATGGACAAGACGGTTTCTTTTAGTGCTGTACACTGTAAGTAAATCATAATCAGGGCCGATGTGGACGATATAAATCAGCGAGGAGCTCACGACAAGTGTACAACAAGAATTATTTCTCTTAAATCAATCCAATGTAAACTTCGAATGCAGGGGTGAAGGTTTCATTTGCACGAAACATTTGCATCTTACACGTAATCTATCCCTAACTTTAGATGTATCATCAAGCACTACGATGACCCAGATGAATGCAGCCACTCCAAGTAGCATTGTTGTAGCCTCAACAACGGGTAAGACTCATTTAATAGCAGTGTGGTAAACAAACAATACCTGCAAGATTCGTTTAGTAGCAGTGATGAAACCAGAAACAATACTATGATGATGCAAGATTTGCTTAGTGGCACCATAGTTAGTATGGTAGCACTGAGTGTTGTAACCAAAAAAAGGGCTCGTTTAGTACAGTGTTGTACCCAAAAAAACATGCAAGATTCATTTAGTGGCAGTGTTTTGAATAAAAAAAAAAAAAAACATGCAAGGTTTGATTAGAGAAACTCCCATCATAGCCCTTGGAGAACCAAATTAAAAATGTAAAGAAAGGAGTACCAAATATTTGATTAATTTAGTCAAGGAATGGGCTGAAATCGATCTACAAACACATCGAAGAAAGAGTCTCGATACAGTTAAGGCCGAGCATACTTTTGCAGACACCTTAATTTCTTCAATCGATGTGTTCGTAGTTCGATTCCAGCCGATTTCTTGAATGAAATAACCCAATATTCGGTACTCGTTTGTTCACATTTGTAATTTGGTTCTTCGGGGCTATTGAAAAAGTGAAAACAATTTCAGTCATTTTGTCACCAGTCTTCTCTTACTCGACACGAATTAAGCCGGTGGAATTGCCCCAATCATTGGACTGATTAGATGCAATGTAGGGCCATCCATATCTCCATGACAAAGACAAGCAGGAAAACTCAAACGTTGGCAAATTTCTACGCTATTTGCTACAGTAGCACTGAGTGTTGTAAGCAAAAAAAAAACATGCGAGGCTCGTTTAGTACAGTGTTGTAACCCAAAAAGCAACATGCAGGGTTCGTTTGGTAGTAGTGTTGTAACCAAAAAAGGAAACACGCCTCTTGTTTTAAATCGATACCTAATGATTCCAATTTTCGGTAAAAGAGCCTTTTGAAATATGGTTACCGCAGAAATGTTAACTCAAAACACCAAACAATTGGGACAACAGACTGATGACAAAAGCATTTTAGCAAAGGTCTCAAATTGTGATCACTAATGCTTTAAATTCATGGATGGTCTACCACAAGTGGCTTTAATATTTGCTTTGTGGATATTTTATTTAACAAAATATTAATAAAGAAGCCTAAGCCGTGTATTACACTGTGATAAAACATGACGGACATTTGAGAACACGAGGGAAATGTAGAAAACGCGAGCCGCAGGCGAGTGTTTTCTACATTTCTCGAGTGTTGTCATATGTCCGAAGTGTTTTATCACAGTGTGATACACGGCTTAGGCTTCTTCATTTGCTTTATGATATAGAGGTAATGTGGCGAAAAAGAATAGAACATGCTTTTTCTATATTTAATACTCTGATAAAAAATGGGTTTTTGACCAATCAGAGCGCGCGCAGGGTCCTATCTATATTATAATGTCATATATACTGACTGATTTTACAAATTTAAAATGAAGTGTTGAAAAGCTCATGAGTTTCGGAATCATTTCTGGCCAAAACATATTCGGTACCTAATACTTTCTCTCCTCAGAAGTCCATGCTTGATCATTTTGGCTTTCTGTAATTGCAAAAAACAAATGGAAGCCAACTTTATGCGTCTGTGCCCTTATCGATGATAAATTGTGTCATATCATATTGTCAAGGTACAGTAAAAACCCGCGTGTAAGAACCTAGTGGTTTAGGAACCTACTGGCCGAAACTTACCATTTTTATACACAAAAATGTAAGAGCCTGTTTAGCCAAGCAGGATGAAGCAGTTTCTTATGTGTGAGTTACAGCTGACTTATGATAAACATTTAAACTAAGGAGTGTGACTTTGAGATGGCAAATTTATATTACAAGAAAATATACAGCTGTTAGTAAATACTGTATATTCAAGAACCAAACCCAGGTTTATTTATTTTTCAACAGCTCTATCTCCTTCGTAGAAATTAAGAACCTAATGAAAAACCTACTCAGCCTAAATTGCCAATAACTACCTCAAAATACAAGAACCTATTTTGCCAGACTTCAAAAATATTCAGTGTAGATTCTTACACGAGGATTTTTACTGTAGTTTGTAGATCCACTCCGCTGCGCCTCGAGTATGTATACTCTGCATAATCGTCACGTTACGACGCTCGTCGTCTGCAGCGCGGTTTGGGAAAAAGCTGCAAAGTTTTAGTTGTTATTGATAATGGACAAGACGGTTTCTTTTAGTGCTGTACACTGTAAGTAAATCATAATCAGGGCCGATGTGGACGATATAAATCAGCGAGGAGCTCACGACAAGTGTACAACAAGAATTATTTCTCTTAAATCAATCCAATGTAAACTTCGAATGCAGGGGTGAAGGTTTCATTTGCACGAAACATTTGCATCTTACACGTAATCTATCCCTAACTTTAGATGTATCATCAAGCACTACGATGACCCAGATGAATGCAGCCACTCCAAGTAGCATTGTTGTAGCCTCAACAACGGGTAAGACTCATTTAATAGCAGTGTGGTAAACAAACAATACCTGCAAGATTCGTTTAGTAGCAGTGATGAAACCAGAAACAATACTATGATGATGCAAGATTTGCTTAGTGGCACCATAGTTAGTATGGTAGCACTGAGTGTTGTAACCAAAAAAAGGGCTCGTTTAGTACAGTGTTGTACCCAAAAAAACATGCAAGATTCATTTAGTGGCAGTGTTTTGAATAAAAAAAAAAAAAAAACATGCAAGGTTTGATTAGAGAAACTCCCATCATAGCCCTTGGAGAACCAAATTAAAAATGTAAAGAAAGGAGTACCAAATATTTGATTAATTTAGTCAAGGAATGGGCTGAAATCGATCTACAAACACATCGAAGAAAGAGTCTCGATACAGTTAAGGCCGAGCATACTTTTGCAGACACCTTAATTTCTTCAATCGATGTGTTCGTAGTTCGATTCCAGCCGATTTCTTGAATGAAATAACCCAATATTCGGTACTCGTTTGTTCACATTTGTAATTTGGTTCTTCGGGGCTATTGAAAAAGTGAAAACAATTTCAGTCATTTTGTCACCAGTCTTCTCTTACTCGACACGAATTAAGCCGGTGGAATTGCCCCAATCATTGGACTGATTAGATGCAATGTAGGGCCATCCATATCTCCATGACAAAGACAAGCAGGAAAACTCAAACGTTGGCAAATTTCTACGCTATTTGCTACAGTAGCACTGAGTGTTGTAACCAAAAAAAAAAACATTCGAGGCTCGTTTAGTACAGTGTTGTAACCCAAAAAGCAACATGCAGGGTTCGTTTAGCAGCAGTGTTGTAACCAAAAGAGAAAACACGCCTCTTGTTTTAAATCGATACCTAATGATTCCAATTTTCGGTAAAAGACCGTATTGAAATATGGTTACCGCAGAAATGTTCAATCAAAAGAGCAAACAATTGGGACAACAGACTGATGACAAAAGCATTTTAGCAAAGGTCTCAAATTGTGATCACTAATGCTTTAAAGCTGCATGATAACCGCAGGCACTGACCTCCCTGCCCTCTTTTCTTTCGCCTTCAAGCATGCAAGCGTCCTCGTTTCATAAACGGAGCACAGATAAGGTTTAAAGGATAGAAATTTCTTATTAAAACAAACCTTAGAACAAAGATTAGAGAAAGCAGTTTGCAAGCCAGGCCGCTGCTTCCGTCTCTTCCAATTCACTGTTACACTGCACTAGCTACATGGTAAAAACAAGTGTGAGGTTAAATTTTTATTGAATAAGCAAATTAGACAAACCAATCAATCCTGCAAGGGCAAGAGCTTTGTCTGATTGAAATAATATTGTTGTTTTGATTTTTGTGTAATTATGATGTTTTCTTTCCTAATTCAGGTTTAATAGTTACCTTGACATTATCAGTTAGAACTAATTGCAGTGGTGGCGAATTGATGGCCTTAAACAACAGCTTGCAGAACGACGTGAGTAAAAGCGAAACCGTACTTCGTTCCGACACAACAACATGCAATCCTCGCACGTTATTACCGTTTTTAAACATTTAATTAAAAATTTTAGTCTGAAATAGAGCGGCTTTTCGCAGTCAAGTCTGGAAATGGGTATAGCATAGAATAAAAGATGTGTCATTAATTACTGTTATATCTCGCTTAAATCTTTGTGTAGGGGTGTACCGCTGGGTCACTGAAGCCTTTACGCTATACTTGACCATGAACAACCTATCTTATCTACCCTATCTTACACTAGACACTAAAACCCCTATCCTATCCCCAGACTAGCTAGTTTCAGTGCAGAAGCTGTCACTATCGTAGTCCAACACATGCTAACTAAACCAATGTCTTACAGAGTCACTTCCAAGCGGAGTTTCAATTTCTATTATAGGGCCTCGGGTGATTAAATAACCCCGTTTTAGACTGAGTTATTATTACCCTGACCGTTTTTAAATGTACGGTATCGAATTTGACCAATAGCGGTATAATTTGTGAAGTAGGTTAATCATTAACGCGCTCATGGACAGTAATGCTTGATCATATGATAGCTCAGCAGTTCTTTTGAGAGAGCGTTCTGGCTTAGTTCTTGTGGGGCTTACACGAAGAGTGTAGCCACATTATAGCATGATCGGATTTATTTATTTGTCCACGAGGGTCAGCGTCTGTCACGTGGTCTTGTATCGTACGGTGTACTAGTCTGAATCAGCCATTTCGGTTGGAAGTGTGGTCTCTAGTTTCCCCTGCTTTTAGTTTTAAAGGTAAGTCGTTTTTCATTTTGAGCTTGGTCTTGAGTTCTGCATGTTATCGATATCATTTCTTTTACGTGTCAAAAGTCTAGCTTCGTAATTAAATACAAATAACGAAACCCATTTGCAATTGTTGTTTCGCTTTCAGGTGTTCATGCAAGTCGAAAACTCGAGTCTGTCAACGGGAGTAAAGTTCCTCGCGAAAGCTAGGACAGACTTGACATGTGTCCAGTGCAGGTTCTACAGGAGCCATTGTATACTTTTAAAAGACAATATTCAGTGCTTTGAACCGTCAGAACTTTAAAATGTCTCCATCGGTGACCACAAATTCAAAGACAGTACCGCTTGAGTTTGAAAACAATATAAATCACAGACACCTTCTCAAGACTTTCGGAAACAAGAGGGTAATATATTTCATCGCTTTACATTTGGATTGAATTAGTGGAATTACTTGTTTACAAATGTAAATCATGGAAGAGGTCATTCAATGATCAGTTGACTGTAAAGCCGTCGATTTGCGGAATATATTTTTACCCTTTTGGGTAAGTACCCTTCTTCGCCTCAGTTTGAATATGAACTGTGACGTTTTCTCTTTGTCCAAATTAGATATTCAAAAGTGAAATATATTACCATATTAGAGTTGATTTGCATTTGTTTACTGTACTTAGAAATCATAATCACATTGTTCGAAAAGTAAGCTTATTATATTTGGAGATTTAGACAATGATTTCTTTGCTATTTTTTTAAATTAATATTGTTGACCATACATTAATGTTATGTATGGATTTGTCTTGTTTAAATTTGTTAAGTCATATATACAATCAGTTTCATTTAAAACTGGATCATTGCATAATACAATTTGAGTTTTCATTGGCTTGTTAGCGGTAATACTAGTATATCATTCAGTAATTCCACCATGCTCTACAAATATGGTAAGTTTATATGTACAATTTAATTATTAGAAACAATTATTGGATGAGGTTTTTGTGATATCCGGAATAATCCAGGTCGAAGAAAGTGTTGAGCCTGATAACAGTAACCGAGACCTTATTTCGGATATCACAAAAACCTAATCTCATAATTGTTTTATTATACATTGTTTTAAAGAAAATAACGACAAACATATTATCACACGGAAAACAGTTTATTTTCGACAAGCCATGTTCTTACGTGAACTTGACATTGCTCTTGGAAATCATGCATTGCGCGCACAACTTACGGGTTATTCACTAATCTGCTAGCAGATTAGTGAATAATCTGTAGGTCGCAGTTTTTCCCAGAATTACCTCTAAGCTTTTAGCCAATGAGAAGACAGATGGTGACTTTTTCCACCTTTCACCATGCCCGCTAAAAGTAAGAGATCCACAAAGAAGGCAAGAGGGATCAAGTGAAAGGCACCCGTTTTCAGACTCGGGCAATTCTTGCTTTTGACCAAGATTATCGTGCCACTAAACTGCGCGAGAAGTTTTCCTGGGGCGCAAATGTGGACGATTTGAGAGCGCAATACTTCGACGCTGCTGTGGCACTTAAGCCCCCGCCAGCACGACTAGCACTACAGAACGTCTAGTACCTGAGTTTTGCTTTCGCTGGAACTTTAGTCCTGGTGGTTGCCCTAATCCTCAGTCGTGCTCGTATAAGCGTGTTTGCATCCATTGTTCACAGTCCTCTCACAAAAGCAAAGCCTGCACTGGGGCTCCCACTGATACTAATCCCAATAACAACAAGAAATGAAGGTTTCGCTCTTATTATGCCCCGTTTGCGCCCTTCTTCGATGCTTCTATTTTCACTCCGCCTGAGGAATGTCCCCTGAATTTCAACGCTTGGCAAAGAGAACTCTCTTTTGATTCCAACAAAGATTCTCGATGGTCTGCAAAATGGTTTCAAGCTAATGAAAAAGCCGGATGTTTCAGGCATTGCTGGCTATGACTCGGTGAATCATACTACTGCTACCAGCTGCGACGAGTTCAAACCTGAACTGCACGAGTTATTTGCTAAGGAACTTAATCTCGGGCGAATCTCTCTCATGCCATCGGTCGTGTCCCTAAAAAAGATTTCGGAAAATCCCGCCTTATTACTGACTGCAGTCGTCCACCAGGAAACTCCCTTAATGATTACATTAAACCTGCTTTTGACAGGACAACTCAGATTAATATTAATCGAATTAATATTAATCCTAATGATTATTAAAAGGGAAGTGCCAAAAAGCCTGATGACAAAAAAAAAAGGTAAAGAGGACGAGCAAATTTCGGCAGGTTTAAGTTAAGCTCATTAAGCTCATTCTCCCATACAGACCTCCTGCTCGGTTAATAAGAGCTAAGTAATAGATTATTATAATCCTTTACTGAGGTTTGAGCCGTGCCTTAATCAATTACGATTAATATTAATCTTAGATTAATATTAATCTGATTAATATTGATATTAAGCTGATAATATTGACGCTACAGAGGATTCCTATTAATCCTCTGTAGCATTAATATTATTCCTACCTATGATTAATCTTTGTCCAAAGCTTCCGAGGATTGACATTATTTAACAATCTTAGGCGTCCTTATCACTATCTTATGCATTCTTGGACCCTTTTACTTGGATGTAAATATAAAAATCGATTTATACTTTACTTTGGTTGCTATTGTAGATACGTTACATTAAGGCTATTTGAAACTATTCGAAGAATTGCTAAGTAACAAAAACATGATATAAGAGGGATTCTGTGTCGTTACTTTAAGGGGATCTTATACTCGCAGATATAAATTTTTCTCCAAAAAAACCATTTTTTCGGAACATGAAGACTCAACATCCCTGTCAATTTGTAAATCGTATTTTGAAACGATTTTTCTCTAATTACTCCTGAATTTACGTTTAAATTAAGAAATCTGAACACTTCTAGCTATATTTCAACATAGCAACACTCATAGCAACCATTGTTTACGGTCTAAAAGTACTCACAAAATGGATTCAATTCAGTACATTTTAATGATACTTTACACAAACGCTTTAAAGATGTGTAGTTATGAGAATTTTGCATCCTGGTCCTGAACATTGTTTCTTCTACCATCTTATATGCTCCTTATACTTGGTTAACATTTCTATGACTGGTGTGTATTCGGGTGTTCATAGAAACATTTATGTAAAACCTTTAAATATACCCCTCCCCCTGCCCCTAACCCCCCCCCCCCCAGTTCACAGGGCTAATTTGGGCTCTCGGAGACCGAAGTAAAACTTTTAAGCCTTATTTCTCAAAATGACCATATAGACGGATCATCAATATCTCGCACACCATATCTCCACTGGGTTTTAACCGAATGTTGTCAAATTTTCAACATTGGTGAAGGGCACAATTATCTAGGTCTTAAACCTCCAAAATTTGCAATTTATGATTTTTTTTCCCTGTTATTTAGTTAATATAGTTAATATTAGTTAATATTAGTATACTTTTTCAACATTTCACGAGAAAAACCACCTCAAAACACTGTTTTCTAAGGTTTGTCTCCTGGGCTACAGGAGGCTACACAGTTTTTTTTTTACAGATGATTATGAACTTTTCCTTCAGACAAAGACTACATTTTTTGCTTATGTTGCTGTAGTGTCTACATTTCTTAAGAATTTTCCATTTATTCAAGAAACGGTTTCTTTGCGTCTTGTAAGTTCTAAACATATTTGGAGAGTTCTTTCTCATTTTTTCTTTTCGAGTGTCGAAAGGATGTTTTGTAGTTCCTGTAGCGTTCCTTGACTTCCAAGCGTCATCTACAATCTCTCGCAAGTTCTCTTAACTTTGCGAGTCACGTTGTACACGGCGGTCACACTTTTTTGCGGCGTGTCATCGATTGTGTTAACAGGTTCAGGCATTCGCCACATCGTTGTCGCCTTAATTCTCAGTTTCGTGCGGACATTAACTGGTGGCAACAGTTCCTCTTTGATGCTCGATTTTCGGTATCCTGTCGGTTTTCAAACCGACGCATCTTTTCTCAGTTATGGGGTCGTTTGTTCCGATGATTGGTTTGCGAGGGCTTCGGCCCCCAATTCCCTTGTAGACTACAATACGTAGTTATATCCTCACAACTGGTGTACAGCTCTGCACTCCATTAATCACTCCCTTTGTTCCAATATTAACTTTTTAGAGGTATTCCCGGTCCTTCTCGCCGCTTGTCGCTGAGGTTCCCGCTGGTCGAACAAACATGTTTGTGTTGAGACAGATCACTCAAGCGATGACATTTGAAAGAATATTGCAAACTGAAAACCAGCTGGTTATGTCTTGGTTACTGTTATTATATTTTTTGTGTTATTATTGTTGTTTATTTGATCGCGTGGTTGTGTTACGAATTGAATTATAATACTCTAATCTATCTCAAAGCTGTCTACTTTCTATACCCTGTCCCAGACTAACCTACCTGAAAGCCATACTTTTCAAAGCAGCACCTACCCATATAGCTTATATGTGGGAGTACCGCCTCCCCAGGGATTTCCTGAAATGAGTAGTACAGTGTAACAACTGGAAACATTCCTCAGGCATGAAATATGGGCTTAGCCCAGGTCTTTAGTTTTCAGATAGAGAAAAAAAGCTACCTCAGTTCTTTGCTCATCAAATATAGGATACGGAAACTTAAGTCTTAAAAAGAATGAGAATTTCGAATTCCAGAAATCATCACATGATTGTAACAAGGGTTAATTGAGGTAAATACACCTTCCACCCTCTCCCCTTACCTCCGCCCAAAACTTGAATTTCAACTCTTACTTTGAAGTCGAAAGAAATCACATTATTTCTGGTTTTCAGTGTCACGCAATTCAAAATAGATCAAAATAATAATCAAAACCGGTCAATAGATAAAGTCCAGAATCTGGGAAATGAAAGAAGGTAAATATGCAAAGACTCTCGCCAAAATTCTGGTCACAGCAATTTTTCTTATGCGAGATACGCAGAGAAATTTTTTACCCAAATTCATAGAGATTTGTATGGAGACGCCATGCTGGTGTCCATCCGTATGGGCACCAACATGGCGGCCGGAAACCAACAGATACATCTGTCACTGAGTTTTGCTACAAAAGCGTGAACCTCTCTCTCGAGGAACTCTAAAACATTAAAATAATATTTTTTTTAAGACATGAACTGTTCAGATAGCCAAGTTCCCCGAAATAAGTCACTTTTTTAACCATCCTGACAGCTCTCTAGGCCGTCATGTAAATGCCGCGTCACGCAAAAGCTTAGAAATTCAAGCGTAGTGTATCACAAAATCAAGAACCCATTCGGAGCGAAAATTTGTATGAATATTAGTTTTCAGCTGCTCTTATACATAATTAAAGTAAAATCTCAGAAAGATCAATAGTTTTGTAGTTCGAATTTTAGTGACGTCATGTGAAAACCAGCTATTACCTATTCACCTGTAATACGTTTTCTTTTCTCTCTCTCTCTCTCTCTCTCTCTCTCTCTCTCTCTCTCTCTCTCTCTCTCTCTCTCTCTCTCTCTCTCTCTCTCTCTCTCTCTCTTTTTCAGATCAAAGACATATACATTGCCGAAGGATTCCCGATCAAGTTCGTGATAACACAGAGTATTAGCTGCACATCGCATTTAAATATCACTTTACAGTTGTGCTTTTACACCGGAATTCCGTCAGGAAAAACCATTAAAGGGGTGTTTCAGGCTGCGCTCAAGGACGGAAATGTTACCAGTCTAACAGAAAATAACACAGTCTACACGTTTAGTAGTAAGTGAAGAAAATAAATAAGTATTAATTAGATCCTCTTGCAGTTGGTCGATTTTAAGTTCACTTACTCTTGGGTAACCATTGAATCTGTCTCGGTCAGCCACTGAGAGGTACAAAGTAGGCCCGTCGGTTATTAGAGGAGAGAACATTCCGAGGAAGATCATTTACGCCACTACTGAAAAAGGTGTGAATCGCGGAGGCGGATGGCAGATGGCCGAGAGGTTTAGGACGCTGGGTTTGAAATCTGGAAGTCCCTGGTTCAAATCCTTTTCCCTAACACTACCTGGATTTGTTTTCGGTAGTTCCGCGTTCAACTCATCGACCACGTTGTTGTAAAGAGCCAGCCTCCTACCAGTTGGGACTCTTAATACTTTATGTCCAATTAGTTAATTTATCTTATTATTTATTAAACCTTCTCATACTAGAGCCGTCGTTACAAGAAAAGCGTACTCCGTTGATCCTTAACCACGTTTGGATATGTTTAAATCAATCACATAAACACCCGGCAATTATGCGATTTGCTTGGGAATAATTGTCCAGCGAATATCGCATGACCAGACATGGACAGTTAATTCTAGCATAGGAGGATAAATTCTCCTTAACACACAAGTGCTGCTCAAATGTCTTGCTTTCGGTCTGCCAAGAGGAACAAAATTTTAAAAATTATAACATAGCCTTAGCGAAGCCCGCGTTCTCATTGACTAATACGCTCGATCCATTTGCCCATGGGTTGCACGCTGACGTCAATTTGTTTGTTAGTACTTTTTCTCAGCAATTTTTTTCATCGATGTTGACACTTGGTAAAACATAATTCCTATATTTCTTCTCCTAAAATATGGAAATATCTAATAATTCTTCCGAAGATGAAGATGTTTATTCTTGTGAGCTACCAAGTTTTTTGCCGGGCCTCGCCATAAGCGAGCAGGAGTTCAATCAGCTGGTTGAACAAAGGCACTCGGCATCCAGAGACAGACCCCCCCCCCCCCCCCCCCCAAAAAAAAAAAAACTGCTTTGTATCAACCTTTCGAGGTTGGTAATGTATAGCGGGAATTTTAGAGAGAATTTTCTAGCGATTTAAAGACAATAAAATTCAGAAAGAGCTCTCATTGCAAACCTTTCCTGGCATCGAAAGCCATTTAAGGTGGCTCAAAACAGTTTCACCCACTTAGATTTTGATGGGTAATTATATCCACTCTTTATCACTTGATGCTACAATCATGGTATCAAACATTTGCCCAATCATTGGAAAACAGGTTGTTATCATCTTCGTGACACAATAGGTTGTCATAACAACAGTGTGACCTCCTAAAAACACGCTTAATTACAGCTTTAGGGGCTTATAATTCAAAAACGTCACGGTGAAATTTTTTTTATATTATCAACTTTTGATGAGCATGATAAGATGCAACTTTTGGCAGAGTTTAAAAAAATTCTGTAGGTAAGGTTCAGAGCCACCTTAAATTTTCGAAAATTTAAGTTGGCTCTGAACCCTATCTACAGAAATTTTTTGGACTTTGCCAAAAGTTGTGTCTTATCATGCTTATCAAAAGTTGATAAAATAAAATAACGTAATAGGTCACAGAAGACGTCAAAATATGGTAAGAACATCAGTGACACACTCGGCTATCGCCTCGTGTGCCACTTATTTGTTCTTACCACAATTTGACGTCATCTGTGATCTATTATTGAACAGACGCACGGCAACATGGAATCTATTTGTTACGTAGACACCTTAATTTCTTCCATCGATATGTTGCACTGCAAATGAACTTAAAATTTGTTCACAGCCATAGTTTTCCATGATGTTAAAAACTGGCTCTGCAGTCGAGATGAACACCCTGAATGCAAAAAAGAAAAAAAATGAATGCAAAACAATACCAAAACACCTAATAATACCTACTAATACTTACTTCTGTTTTAAGTTCCATGCGCCAATCAAAATTCTGCAAAGTCTTGGTATTTCGAGGCGGGAAGGTGTTCTTTAAGATTTCTTACATGTAATCTATCCCTAACTTTAGATGAATCTTCATGCACTATGATGACGGAAATGTCTACTACACCCACCCAAATGACATCCACTCCAAGTAGCAGTGCTGTAGCCTCAGCACCAGGTGAGACTCACTTAGTAGCAGTGTTGTAACTCAAAAAAAAAAATACAAGGTTTCGTTTAGTAGCAATTTTGAAACCAAAATAAAGCGCTATGATGATGCAAGGTTTGTTTAGTAGTGCTGCGTGTTGTAACCAAAAACAAAAACATGCAAGGCTCGTTTAGTAGCAGCGTTGTTACCAAAAAAACATGTAAGGTTCGTTTAGTAGCAAACTTGTAACCAAAAACAATATGCAAAGTTCATTTAGTACTCGTGTTGTAATAGGAAAAAACATGCAAGGTTTGTTTAGTAGCACTGTTGTAAATAAAAACTGGATCTACAGTCGAGATAAACACTATAAATGCAAAACAAAACAAAAAAACAATGAATGCAAAACAATAGCAAAACACCAAATACCTACTAATACCTACTTCTGTTTTAAGGTCCCTGCACCAATCAAAATTCTGCAAGTCTACAAGTCTAGGTATTTCGAATTAAGGTGTTCTTGTAATTTTAAGATTTCTTACATGTAATCTATCCCTAACTTTAGATGAGTCTTCAAGCACTATGATGACAGAAATGTCTGCTACACCCACCCAAATGACATCCACTCCAGGTAGCAGTGTTGTAGCCTCAACACCAGGTGAGACTCACTTAATAGCAGTGTTGTCACAAAAAAAACAAACGATGCAACGTTTCGTTTAGTAGCAATGTTGAAACCAAAAAAAAAAAAGCGCTATGATGATTCAAGGTTTGTTTAGTAGCACTGCGTGTTGTAACCAAAAACAAAAACATGCAAGATTCGTTTAGTAGCAGTGTTTTTACCAAAAAACATGTAAGGTTCGTTTAGTAGCAAAGTTGTAACCAAAAAACACGCAAGGTTCATTTCGTAACCGTGTTTTAATAGAAAAAGAACATGCAAGGTTTGTTTAATAGCAGTGTTATAACCAAAAAACATACAAGGTTCGTTTAGTAGCAATGTTTACGCTGTAAATAAAAGCTGGATCTACAGTCGAGATAAACACTATAAATGCAAAACAAAACAAACACAAAAAAAACAATGAATGCAAAACAATACCAAAACACCTAATACCTACTAATATCTACTTCTGTTTTAAGTTCCATGCACCAATCAAAATTCTGCAAAGTCTAGGTATTTCGAATGAAGGTGTTCTTGTCATTTTAAGATTTCTTACATGTAATCTATCCCTTACTTTAGATGAATCTTCAAGCACTATGATGACAGAAATGTCTACTACACCCACCCAAATGACATCCACTCCAAGTAGCAGTGTTGTAGCTTCAACACCAGGTGAGACTCACTTAGTAGCAGTGTTGTAACTCAAAAAAAAAAAATGTAAGGTTTCTTTTAGTAGCAATGTTGAGACCAAAAACGAAAGCGCTATGATGATTCGAGGTTCGTTTAGTTGCAGTGTTGTTACCAAAAAAGCATGTAAGGTTCGTTTAGTAGCAAAGTTGTAACCAAAAAACATGCAAAGTTCATTTAGCACCCGCGTTTTAATACAAAAAAAAACATGCAAGGTTTGTTTAGCAGCAGTGTTTACGTTGTATTAAAAATAAAAACTTGATCTACAGTCGAGATAAACACTATAAATGCACAACAACAAAAAAATAATGAATGCAAAACAATAGTAAAACATCTAATGCCTACTAATATCTACTTCTGTTTTAAGTTCCATGCACCAATCAAAATTCTGCAAAGTCTAGGTATTTCGAATGAAGGTGTTCTTGTCATTTTAAGATTTCTTACACGTAGTCTATCCCTAACTTTAGATGAATCTTCAAGCACTATGATGACAGAAATGTCTACTACACCCACCCAAATGACATCCACTCCAGGTAGAAGTGTTGTAGCCTCAACACCAGGTGAGACTCACTTAGCAGCAGTGTTGTAACCAAAAAAAAAAAACATGCAAGGTTCGTTTATGGTACTTTAGTGTTGTAACCAAAACAACATGCAAAGTTCGTTTAGCAGCTGTTTTGTAACAAAAAAAAAGACATCGATGGTTCGTTTATGGCAGTGTTGTACCCAAAAAAAACATGCAAGGTTCGTTTAGTAGCAGTGTTGTAGCCAAAGAAAAAAACATGCAAATTTCGTTTAGTAGCAGTGTTGTAACCAAAAAAGGGAAACATGCATCTTGTTTTAAATCGTTTGCTAATGATGCCAATTATCGGTAAAAGACCCTTTTGAAATATGGTTCCCGCAGAAATGTTAAGTCCGGTGACCAAACAATTGGGACAACAGACTGATGACAAAAGCATTTTAGGAAAAGCCTGAAATTGTGATCACTAATGCTTGAAAGCTGCACGATAAGCGCAGGCGCTGACCTCCCTGGCCCCTTTTCTTTCGCCTTTAAGAAGCGCCCTCTGTAAATTTCAACTATGGCCATTTGGACCAGAAAAAATCAGATTCCTCAAACTTTCTCAGATGAATGGTCTAGACAAGTGATTCACAAAAATATAACTTTCAGTTCAATTCGATTCGTATTTTAGCACTGGGGCCACCATCTTGGTTTTGCCCCTCTGAGAGGGCTTTCAGCGGCCATTTTAGGGCACATTTTTAACAATTTGCCATACAAAGAAAACGATATAAATCCGGGTAAAAACCCTTTATTCGAGACAAGCAAATGTTTCTTGTTACATTGAGAGGCTGTTTTGGCAATTTGATCATCACCTGATATTTTTACAGAATTTTAAATTTCTTCCCTTTCGGACTACTCATGAAGCGCCATAAAAAAGGCGAAGTTTAAAGGAAAATATCGCCAAAAGTACATCACTTGAGATCCCAAAACAGCCCTCCACTTATAGAGCAATGTCTCACCTGTAAAAACATGCAATAAAATTTTGGGGCAGTCAAAACTGTAAAATGTTAGAAGAAGAAGTTTAAGCTGTGCTTTTGTCAACAAAGACCGCCGTCCTAATTAGCATAATAACGTGAAAATAACGAGGCACAGAGAAAATAATGATATATTCCACTTACCTCGCGACATGTCGATAACTGGATGTTCCACGATACCTCATGTTATATTTCCAGTATGTTTCAGCCACATTTTCGGTGATTAGTGTACGAAATCACTCTCGGACATCGCCACGGTTAAGCAGATTTCAACTCTCCAAAACCCGCTTCATAACATCTATCAATATTATTTGTCTTCCGTCTCATAAGCCGCCGTTTACAAGAAGTTTAACAATTTGCTGAGATCCTAACTGACCCAGAAGTCTGTTAGCAGCCTTTAAAATCCTCCTCTTAATCGAGGATTCTCATCAAGAACTCGTTTGAGCTCAGTTCTGCTTTGATCTGTTGTGCACCCGCCATTATTCCACAGATTGCGTTACATTTGACAAATGCACATTCCAACGGGTAGGGGTAGGGTGAGTAGGAAGTGAAAATGTAACCGACATTAAAGCCATTGTAGGCATTTCTGTGGCTAAACTAGTAACTGGCTTTCCCAGAATGATTTGAACATGAGCTTCTGCTTGCAGGCATTTTCTAGGTTATTTTTGCAGGGTGGGTTCTGAGGAGTGGGGTTCGTGTCTTAAAAAAAAAAAGAAAACGATAGACAGTATCAGGATTATGATTTGTGTATCTTGATCAGCTTTATCAGTTCATCAGTGAGGCCCTATTGGGGGTTTTCAGGATACTGGATATTTGGGTAAAAAATTAATGGGACGCAAGAAAGTTACGGGAAAAATTAATGGAGTAGAGCATGTTTAGATCAGATAAAACAGGACATTAGTTGAGTACGAAATCGTTGAGCTGGATTTAACAGGATACAATATATTTAGGACAAAAATTAATAGGATAAGGGATACACCGACTCACCCCCCCCCCCCCCCCTCCTTCTCCTCCCACTATGGGGCCTCAACAATGGTCTGCTATTTAGGATAAAATAAATGTATGTCAACTGATATAAGCATCTATTCTGGACTCTTAGTACTTATATCACGGTGGAATATGAAAGTTTTGTATCAGATTTTAGGGGTTTTGAGGTTAGGTAACGCAGCTCCTTGTTAGTAATTTCGAAGCCCACACTTGTTACACTGAATAGATAGATAAAGACTGGGCTGGAGAAATAAACAGAGAATTAAATGTGTCCCGAATTCTGTACCGTTTAACACGAATTTCTTACATGACAACCTTTGTGTCTGCAAAGAGATCGAGGCACAACATTCCACACTATATTTGTAAACAACTATCCTAATCTCATTGACAGCCATTAGTTTTTGACGAGAATTTTCATTTATTACAAATAGAATACGGATAGAACTCCAATAAAAAGCCTCTTACTTTTTTTTTTGTTTAGCATTATACTTGTGTCTTTCGCTGCCCGAAATGCCATCGAATGCTGCGAAAGGCAACAGACTGACAAGTAGTGAGCAAGAAGTAGTGATAAGCGGCGTGTTATTGAGACTGTTCCACTTTTGCCTCAGATAAGGAAAAGCTCGGAAAATTACTGAAGAACAATATTTACAGTACGGTTCATGGCAAGGCCAAAATATGATATAGCGACAATCGTGGTGTTCACCCTGTCCTAGCAAATTCTACTCTTCCAGTCCCTGCTGAAGAAATTAAACCTAAAGGCTGGGCCCTGAAAGTGACGAAAAAGGCCACTCGTTTCAATGAAAAACAAACAAAACTACCTTGAAGAAACGTTTTTCTCGGGTCAGGACACGGCCATAAAAGTCGAAGCAATTACTGTAGCACAAAAGATGAGGCGCTCAAAAGATGAGGCCAGAATTAGGCGGTTCACCTGTGATGAGTTCCTGACTCCTTGCCACGTTTAATCCTTCCTCTTGAGAATGGCTTCAAAGCTCAGAAACAGACAGGAGAAGGTCCTCCAAGAAGACACAACAGCCGCTGAGAATCAAGCTGCAGATATTTTTGACAAGTGTCACTCATCCAATTGCTTATGACTCATTCAACTTGTGTGCCTTAAACGTATCTATAATGTCTTTAAAAAGCTAAGCGTCAACAGTAGTGCTTCGCTTGATAGATGCAGGTATTTTAAAGCGTCCTGCATAGGGTTGAAAACTAGTCTTGTGCAGACATGCAGCTGTGCTCCATTACAGAACTGAACGACATTAGCGGCTGTGGGGTGCCACAGGCTCATAACAAATGGTGCCTACAAAATACAGACGTGTTTCCGCCAGATTAAGAAAACGTGGAAAAAGTAGATCTTAGCCAGGGTTATTAGAATCCACAAAGAAAACTGGGGGTAGTCATTAATTTTTCCGAGATAATTAGCTACTGCTGACAGTAGCATTTTTCTGAAAAAAAGGTAAAGATATTTCTTCACAGATTCTCCTAAGGTTCGCCTTTACATGCAGAAAACTAAACATATTAAAAAATATCTTTAAACTACGTGGTAAGTGGTAACATAAAAACCACTTTTGATATGTATTTAATAACAGAATCGTCGCAACAGCGCTTTGAGCGTCCCTGGACAGCACTCCTCTGGCTTAGCCAAAATACAGTCTACATAACTTTTCCTCACAGCCAAAATCTAATCATTGTTGAAAGGCTTGCCACTTCCAATTCATACCATAAAATGTAGCTGTAATCACCCCTTTTTCAAAAGTTAAATGAGTTGTTTCATCCTTTCGAAAACTTTGTCGGTGTCCGTTACAATTTTTCTTGTTACTTCCCAAATAAGTTAAACATTGACGTCTCTCGCAGTTGTTTTGCGCGCGCATTATGCCATCTACAGTTGAATTTCAGTATGATTATTTCTACGGATACGATAAAGCTAGTTTTTCAGTTGGAAGCCGTTCACAGTTAGTGCTTAGCGATATGCTGCTTTTCTGGTAATCCCGGGCTTAGTACAGGCTCGTAATTTTAGTGCGAAATTTGTTTCGGCCACAATAAGATTTGTTTTGAAGTCGCACGCTTGGTAGGGTAGTTAATTACGTCACTAGTTCCAACCCAAGCGCGCGCCTGGCGTTTAAACCATGCCTAAAAAAGAAGGCACCGTCCTTAACTGCCCTTCAGTAATTTTCTGAACATTTTCTTTTCTGATGCAAAAGTGAAACGGCTAAGAAAATGTAAGGAGTTTCAATGGAACGTCCCTTACCATTACTTCCTGCGCACTATTCGTCAGTCTGTTGTCTTCTGCAAAATTTGATGGCACTTCCAGCAGCGAAAGACACAACTGTCCCGCTTTATCTGATCTAAACATGCACTACTCCATTAATTTTTCCCGTAACTTTCTTGCATCCTATTAATTTTTTACCCAAATATCCAGTATCCTGAAAACCCCCAATAGGGCCTCACTGATGAACTGATAAAGCTGATCAAGATACGCAAATCATAATCTTTTGACCTGATACTGTCTATCGTTTTCTTTTTTTTTTTTAAGACACGAACCCCACTCCTCAAAACTCACCCTGCAAAAATAACCTGGAAAATGCCTGCAAGCAGAAGCTCATGTTCAAATCATTCTGGAAAAGCCAGTTACTAGTTTAGCCACAGAAATGCCTACAATGGCTTTAATGTCGGTTACATTTTCACTTCCTACCCACCCTACCCCTACCCGTTGGAATGTGCATTTGTCAAATGTAACGCAATCTGTGGAATAATGGCGGGTGCACAACAGATCAAAGCAGAACTGAGCTAAAACGAGTTCTTGATGAGTCCTCGATTAAGAGGAGGATTTTAAAGGCTGCTAACAGACTTCTGGGTCAGTTAGGATCTCAGCAAATTGTTAAACTTCTTGTAAACGGCGGCTTATGAGACGGAAGACAAATATTTCCTTCTCCCTCACTCCGTTCGTACGATGGAAAATCATTTTCCTTCTCCAGAACGCTGAAGCATAACACAAATACACAATACTGTAAGGCAGGAAGAGTGAGAGCACCTACCCGACGATGCTTTAATTCATTTCACACTAAGCTAGGCAAATAAGTACAAACAATGTGAGGAGGGAAAACTGGCTACATCTTTACGACTCAAAAAGCCTAAGTAGGAAAATATGTAGTTAGTTGTAACCTACTTTCCAGAGAATCTTTAACATACATATTCTTAGCTTTCTCTGATTTCCATCGCCCGTGAAGCATTAATAACCTATCAGACGCACCTGATTTCATAAGATTGTCTGCTATAAAGGTAGCACCGCCTGATCTAAGGCTATGAGTACTATAAGGGATGGAGTTAATCCCTATAGCTGAAAGCGATTCTTTAATTAGCTCTCTACACCTAGTATAACTTAGTCTCCTAGGGCCTAGGGTATACAAATTGCACTTCTTGACAAATTTAAGGGTTCTAAAAATGTGAGCAGATGAACTTAGATCAATACTTGCTGCTGAAAAATAACGGGCTAATAATGAATGAGGACATGCAAGACCACCACTTTTAGAAATAAACACAATATTGCCTTGCCTATATTGATCAGTTTTGCTATGCTTAACATTAATCTCTAGATGATCATCAAAAACTACAATATGCGAAGCCTGTATATCCAAAAGCTCATTAACCCTGAAGAGGCCATAAAAGCCTAAAACAAAAATTAATGCTGTACGTAAACCACTAAGATTACAGCCTTCATAAGCAAACTTAATACAAATTCGACGTATCATATCAGGAGTAATAGGCTTCTTTTTTTCCGACCGGTCTGCTAAATACACGTTTACTAGCCTCCACAATGTTGCGAGATAGTGCAGAATCAACTGGATTACCTTGTATCCCGTATGGAATAAGATCATGGACCCATTTTAACGCACAAAACGCAGACAAAACAACAGCATATGATTTTTTGGTTTCGTGAAGATTAGACAGGTATTCAGATATAAGTAAACTATCATAAGGCAAAACCAATCTTAGGCCTCTGGACTTCATATAAAGACAGAAAAGCCTGTATTGAGCGACATACTTTTTAACAGAAGAATTAGCCTTAGACGATAAAACTTGCTTCAGCATTAAACGCCTTTTGGCAACACAGGTCCGTCCCCACGAAGTGGCTTCAGTCAAATCCTAAGGAAGCAAAAATACTAAGAGATAATATAAAATAGAGGGAAGGGGATGTGCTTATGCCGATTTAGCGCCGGCGAAAAGTTTAAGAAAAAATCCATAGCCAACCGGCCAAAGTCGGCTGCCATCCGGCTAGACCATAAAGCCAAATGGCTAAAAGAGTTCGCTGCCATCCGGCTAGAACCTGATGCCAACCGGCTCCAAGGACTGCCAAAAAAGGCTTGAAAAACTGTAATACAATAACACAGCGTGTATAATGTTTATGTACGATCCAGTTGGTTTGTGATGACACTGTCAGAAAAATTAAGTTTGACAGCGATGATAAAACCATTCCAACTTGACGAGCCTAACAGCGAGTTAATGTTGCGCCCTGAACGCAACGCTAGCGCACCTTCGAAGAATGCGTAATCAACAACAAAACTCCAAAACCTATTGACCAACAGTGGCCAAAAAGGAGCAGACGGCCAATGCGATGCAATTAACGTTCCACTGGCAGGAGATCTAAACATGAAAATGAGAACTTTAGACAAAATTGGAATCGGTGGTACAAGTAGACAATTTTCGCCTCGCCAGTCCTGGAAAAATGCATCCACACCTGACGTCGCAGGGTTCCAGAATCTTGAAAAATATTTTGGAACTTTTTTGTTGTAGTGAGAGGCAAAACAATCCACAGTATATGGCCCCCAAAGACCGTCTAGCTGCTGAAACAACTCGGGGGCAAGTTCCCAATCGTCATAATCAATTATCTTGCCGAGGTAATCCGCCTTATCATTGAGAGATCGGGGCACCCACTGAATGTCCAAAACAATTCCCAATTTAAAGCATAGCGAAAAAATATCAAAAGCTAACTTGTGAAGATTAAAGTGCATACTACCAACTTGCGCAATTCTTGCGGCCCCCTGGTTATCGGTAAACCACTTGACTCTTGAATTAGGCAGAAAAGAACTGAATGAACTAAGGACGAACTGTACAGTTAATAATTCACGGTAAGTGGAACTCTCCTGACGTTCAGCCTCAGTAAACATCCTATGAGCACAAATATCTTTCCCGTCAATATGGCCAGCGCAAGCAACATCACTTGCATCTGAATAAATAGAAACAAATGGAGTGACCGAATCAGACACGCTTCTAGTGTTAACGGAACGAAGATTGTTCTTCCAAAACTCAAGTTCAACTACACAGTATCTATCAAGCAAAAATACACTATCCCAATCTTGGGCGGCAGCCACAGACGTCTGACAATGCCTGGTCATAATTCGAGCGAGGTTTCCTAAAACGGGACTCATAGATATGATCTTTCCAAAAATGGAAGCCAAACTTCTTGCTGATAACGCACGAGGTTGTAGGGCGCTGCCAATGTGGGACAAGGCCTTATCTATTCTTGACTCGGTAATGCTAATGTTTCCTTGAATCCCATCCCAAACAATACCAAGCCAAACAATAAATTGTACAGGAACCCAAACTGACTTGTCGTCATTAGATATGAAGCCCGCCGCGGGAAGGTCTGATCTAAGAATGTTCGAATGAAGTTGGCTCAACGACCCAGTAGACTCAACGTCAAAACCATCATCGAGGTAAACAACGGCACGTATTCCCTGAGATCTCCAATGCTTTACTAAAGGTCTGAGCAACTTGGTGAAAATGTAAGGCGCCGAAGATGAACCAAACGGGAGAACTGTAAACATAAAGAAACTAGGTTCCCCATCAGACATCACCCAGCTAAAACCGAGGAATGGCTGGTGTTCTGGAAAAATATCCAAATGATGATATCCACTTTTGAGGTCAAATTTGGTGAAGTAGCTACCTTTCTCAAAATAGTCTAGCCCAACTCTCCAGTCCTCGAACTTGAATTTTTGCTTAAAAACGTGGTGATTGATGTACCTTAAATCCAAAATCAAACGTCTTTTCCCACAACTTTGAACCGAAACAGAAAGCGGATTGATAACGTTGAGGCAACTCTTCGGAACTTGACAAACTCTTCCCGAGGAAAGCAACTCAAGAATAGCTGAGTGAACGAACTCGGAATGTTCTAAACCAGAACGATTATTACTAAATTCTGCTGGAGGCGGAGAAACATAAAACGGAATTTTGTAACCTTCTCTAATACAATCGATGATAAAAGGTGGTGCGCCAATCTTCTCCCAAAACAGAACATGAGCTTGAAGTCTCCACTTAACACCTGGCGGAACTGTACCAGGGACCAGTGAATCAGATTCTACCTCAAAAGAAGGCAAAACAAGTCTTCCACCTTAATGATATCTTCAAAACATCCGACCGCATCATCATGTTCAAATAGTTGACTGTCGCTCGTCTGGTCTGCTGGATTGCTCTCCAGATGTACTGCCTGAGCCAAGTCTGGTTGTGTTTCTGTAATTCCCGAATCCAGGACCGTCGCTGAGCCTCCCGCAACTTGAACTCCAATGACCTCTCTTTCCGCATCTGAAGCAGATGTCTGCCGGAGAAGGCATTCTACGGCCTGAAAACGAAAAAACAAAGAACGCACAGCAGAAAACCTTCACTGAAGAAAAAATAAAAACGTGGAAAAAATAAACAAAACAAACAAGAAAACTACAAGCACCGTCGAGTAGTGTCGCACTTGATGAATATATCAACCTATTCACTCCTTATATATATTCCAACTAGAGTCTCGAGAGACTCCACGTGCTAACACAAGATGTGTTAGCATAAATCACATGCGTGCTCACGCTGAACTTCCGAAGGAAAATACATTTTCCTTCTCCCTCACTCCGTTCGTATGAAGGAAAATCATTTTCTTTCTCCAGAACGCTGAAGCATAACACAAATACACAAGACTGTAAGGCAGGCAGAGTGAGAGCACCTGCCTGCCACATTGAAAAAACAAAGAAAGGGCAAGGAGCATACCTCGAAAAAGAGACCGGTCGTCAGCAGCGCGAGAAGTATGAGCGCTGAGGGGAGTCTTATTCTTCTCGGATTTCTTTAAAGCATTTTGCTTCTTCTTCTTCAAAGCCCTCTCCTGGGCCTTCCTGATCCTCTTCTCGTCGTCCGAATCACTAGCTAACTCCTCCGCCTCGTATTCCTTCACCGCAAGCCAACCTGCTTCGCTCTTGTCTGCCAGTTGTATGATCTTCTGATGATGTCGTCAACCTTTTCAGCAGCTTTGTCGACGTCGCGCAAGCCAAGAAAATTAGCGGCTTCGTCTACCGTCGCCTGAAGTTCGGAGTTAAACAGCAACTGGTCTTTGTTGCCTTGGAACGTAAGCTTGCCGGCCTCAGACGCTCTTTGCAATTTTCCAGTTTCACTTGACGATTGCGAGCTTAATCCCGACGAGAGATTTTCAATCTTGTGGTCAAGGTACGTTTTAAAACGTTCGAAAACGTCCTCCGTAGCAGACTCTGTAGGGTTCTTCGAAGTTTCGGGACTCGAGGGCATCTCAAATACGATGAAACAAACAAGAAAACTACAAGCACCGTCGAGTAGTGTCGCACTTGATGAATATATCAACCTATTCACTCCTTATATATATTCCAACTGGAGTCTCTAGAGACTCCACGTGCTAGCACAAGATGTGTTAGCATAAATCACATGCGTGCTCACGCTGACCTTCCGAAGGAAAATACATATATTGATAGATGTTATGAAGCGGGTTTTGGAGAGTTGAAATCTGCTTAACCGTGGCGATGTCCGAGAGTGATTTCGTACACTAATCACCGAAAATGTGGCTGAAACATACTGGAAATATAACATGAGGTATCGTGGAACATCCAGTTGTCGACATGTCGCGAGGTAAGTGGAATATATCTGTAGCTTACAGTTCTCGTTGACGCTACGTCTAGAGATTTCGAACTCACGCTCTGTTGAAGAGACTCGAGGAGCCCGTTGAGAATTGAAAGATAGAGCGAGCGAGGTCCGACTAGAAAAATAAATAAAAATACATGTGAAGAAGAGCCGAGCGATATGAGAAATACAGGACAGAATATAAAGACTTACAAATGTTTCCTGACTGTAGCGATGACGGTGAAGCTAGGTAGAATAGATTCCGCAACAATATTAACTTGAAGCTAGAGAAAACGTTGAAAAGATTGGCGCGCTAGGAAACCGTAGCGTTTTAAATAGTCCTAATTTGCATACGTAAATGGCAAGCTAAAATAAAAATTCCCACGTGGAATCCTACATCCCGGCCCCTAAATGCGCTACATAGGCATTTACATTAGACTATAAAGGATTACCACGCAATGTTAACATTAATTGTTCCTTAGTACAGCGTCACTGGGTGACGAGACAGATAGGCAAGTTCCACAATTAAGCTTCCTCCGCAACTTCAGCTACTCCTTCAAGTAAGACGATCTTGTCTATAGGACGTTCGAGTGTGCTTGATTTTGTTTTCAGCGTGACGCTTCTTACTAGACGGTCTCGCTGGTTTGTCTTAACGCCGGTTATGCGTGCAAGTGGCCATAAACCCCTTGGTGACTTCTCATCTGTGAGCAGTACGATGTCTCCGATTTGAAAATTTCGGCGCAGCCTGAACCATTTTTGCCTCTGTTGCAAAGTTGGGAGATATTCCTTTACCCATCTGCGCCAAAATACATCCGATAAGTACTGGACTTGCCTCCACCTGCGCCTGGAGTATATGTCCTCCTTGGCAAAGATTCCAGGAGGAAACGGTTGGCTGTACCGAAAGAGGAGAAGGTGATTAGGCGTGAGGGGTCCGAGGTCGCGAACGTCGTCTGAGACCTTTGTCAAGGGTCTGCTGTTTACGATTGACTCCGCTTCGCACATGAATGTTGACAGCCCTTCGTCATCCAGTACTTGCTCCCTGACCAGTGCGTTTAAGACCTTTCTTACTGTCCTTATGCAACGTTCCAATGGACCGCCATGGTGGGACCCACATGGAGGGTTGAATGCCCACTGGACGTTTCTTTGAAGTAGGAAATCGGCGATTTTTTCCTGGTTCCATTCTTTGATAGAGCGGTTAAGCTCGCGTTCTCCTGATACAAAATTGCTGCCGTTGTCGGATCTTATCAGTTCCGGAGATCCTCTTCTTGCAACAAATCGCCTGAAACTGTTTAGAAACGAATAGGTGTCCAGATTGTGGGCCACTTCTATGTGAACAGCACGTACCATCAGGCAGGTGTACAGCACACCGTAACGCTTAACTTCTGTTCTTCCACGGCGAATCAGGAACGGGCCAAAGCAGTCGACTCCCACATAGGTCAATGGAGGTTTGTCAGGTGTAATTCTGTCTAGTGGCAAATCCGCCATTTTCTGTTTTCCAACATGGGCTTGTCTTCTCTTGCAAGCAACGCAGGTATTTAGATATCTTCGCACTGCTGTTCTGGCGCCGACGATCCAGAACTTCTCTCCAATCAGGCTAAGAACATGTTCCACTCCTGAATGACCAGAAACATGATGATACTGGCGAATGATGAGGGGAACAATGTGGTGAGACTTTGGCAAAATTACTGGATGCTTTACACGCTGCTGGAAGGGTCCATTGGCTATCCTCCCTCCGACACACAACAAGCCGTCAATCATCCGGGGATCGAGTTTGACGATCTTGCTCGATTTCTTGACCTGACGCTTTGATTTCTGCTCACTTGAGGGGGGTGAGGATGATGGCGTGGATGATGCCTTTCTCAATATGGCCAATTCCTCTTCGACACTTTCTTCTTGAACGTGTCTCACAATTTCCTTTTCTGCATTTCGTAACTCTTCAAGGGTAATTGGGACTATCTTTGTTTTCTTAGTGACTGTTGTGTAACCACTCCTACGTTGCTTAACTGCTGATCGGAGATTATCACGATAGCGAAGGATCCAAGCCATGAATTTCTTCAAGCCGTACCACGAGGAAAATCGTTCAAAGATCTTGTTCATCGGTTCCTCTCTGATTTCTGTGTATTGGGAGTATACCTCAACTGTTGATTTTACCTCTGGGTCAGCTGGTGAAACCTCCAGGACGGGACTGGGTGCAACGGGCCAAGAAGATTCTGGACGCCACAGGAAATCAGGGCCTCTGAGCCATCGACTGTTCTTTAACAGAGCCTCTGCGGAGAGCCCACGCGATGCGTCGTCCGCTGGGTTCTGTGAGGAGTCAACGTGCCTCCACTGCGAAGCCGCCGCGACCTCCTGTATTGTAGCTACTCGATTGGCCACAAAGGTATGAAAGCGCTTGCTCTCGTTTCGGAGGTATCCCAAGACGCAAGTGCTGTCGGTCCAAAACACAGACTCGTCGACCTTTATGTCGGTTTCAGTTCTAATGATCTTGTCCAGTCTGGCTGCGACAACAGCTGCGCTCAATTCTAACCGAGGAATAGTAAGAAGCTTGAGTGGTGACAGCCGGGATTTCCCAATGACAAATGAACAATGAATGAGACCTTGCGCGTTTGTGATGCGCAAGTAGGACACTGCGCCATAAGCGATCTGACTGGCATCAGCAAAGTGGTGGATCTGGCAAGTTGTGACGTCGCCGAAGTCAGGCGGCTTGAAACATCGATAAACTTTAAGTGACTCCAGCTTAGGGAGATCTCCGAGCCAACTCTGCCATATAGCGATGTCTTCGTTTGACACTATGTCGTCCCATCCTAAGCCTCTTCGACACACGTTCTGCAGTAGACGCTTGGCTGGGAGGATGAAAGGTGCAGCGAAACCCAGAGGGTCGTAGATGGAACTCACGATGGAGAGAATTCCTCTTCTGGTAGAAGGCTTGTCCTTTAAGGATATCTTAAAGCCAAAGGTGTCCGTCTCGACATCCCATCGGATTCCCAGAGCACGTTCACAAGGCAATTGGTCGAGGAGATGATCCTTCACCGAGACTGCTCTCTCTGATGTAGGTACAGACTCAATGACTTTTCTGGAGTTAGAAATCCATTTGGTTAACCGAAATCCCCCTTTGGAAAGCAGTGCGCGAAGTTCTGATACCAGTGATATTGCCTTGGTTTCGCCTTTGATGGACTCATCCACATAGAAATTGCGCCTTAGAGTTCTCACTGCCTCTTCGCTGAACATTTCTTGATTATCGTCTGCCGTCTGCTTTAAGCCAAAATTAGCGCAACTCGGGGACGAGGTGGCACCGAATAAATGAACCAACATTTGGTAATCTTCTGGATCCTTACTGAAGTCGTTTTCTGGCCACCATAGGAAGCGGAGAGCATCGCAATCCTTGGGGCTGACACGCACCTGGTGGAACATTCCTTCGATGTCGGACATTATGGCGATGGGCTCTTCACGAAAACGAATCAGAACTCCCACCAACGTGTTGGTTGGGTCTGGACCATGCAGAAGCTGAGAGTTAAGGGACACCCCGTTGTATCGTGCGGCACAGTCGAACACTACACGAACCTTGTCTGGCTTGTTCGGGTTCACGACAGGGTGGTGAGGTAAGTACCATGTTACACTGGTGGTGTGTTCCAGTGGAGTCTGGGGTACCATTTGAGCGTACCTGTTCTCGAAAAGGCTGTCCATGAATGCTGAATACTTCGAACGCAGGTCTGGGTTCTTAAGTAACCTTCTGCGCAGTAACTTCAAACGGTGTTCTGCCATTGTTCGATTGTTTGGTAAACAGGGCACATCGTCTTTCCAGGGTAAGTCTATCTGGTAGTGACCTTCCTTCAAACAGATCGACTCCTTCATGATTGATAGTGCACGCTTGTCTTCTTTGGACATTGCTGGTTTGCTGACGCAAATGGAATCCGAGAATTCCCAGTCGCAGAACGTGCGAAACTGCTGGCTAAGCTCTTCGTCGGCCTTTACAAAGTTGCAAACTGGGTGTGGCTGGCCCATTCTCGCCAAGGGACCATTCACCGTCCAACCAAATATCGTTCGAGTGGCAAATGGGCCTTGGCCTTGACTAACACGAGTTTCACGAGGTTCCAGGGCCTTTAGAACGTCACATCCAATAAGCAAGCCGATATTCGAATCGATCGTTCGGATTTGAAGATCTCTGAGGTAAGGGAAGCTGATCACATCCTCTTGAGTCGGAATACTGTCATTACTCACGGGTAGGCTCGGTACTGAAAACACGGACGGAAGATCAACAAAGTAATTCTCATCCAAATCAAATACTTCCAGACTGAAGAGATTGCAGCTCGTTATGCAGTTCTGCTTGCCGAGGGTAGTAAGGGAAAGTCGCGTCTTGTCCCCATCGATGCCCAAAGTCTCCACGAGCTTGTTGGAACAGAATGTGGTATTGGAGCCGTTATCGAGAAAGGCGTAGGTTACAGTTGATCTATTTGATCCTTTAGCCTTGACCCTTACAGGAACTATTGGTAAGGCGGTCCCTGATTTGCCGGCCCCAATTGAAGCACACTGACCATCGGCGGTGATGAAGCTGCTTTGGGCGTTGCCTACAGCATTGCAGTCTGGTATTGAAACCTCATGCTCATTAGTATTCTCACGACGCGATGTCTCCTCAGGTTCTCGTGCATCTCTCTGTGGGTGGAGATATGTGGAGTGCTTGGATTGACATCCGGAAATCTTACAGAAACTTGACTTGGGGCACTCCCTTACAAAATGGCCAGGAAGGAGGCAGTTAACACAGAGACCCTTTGAACGAACGAACTGAAGTCTCTGCTCCACGCGAAGCTTCTTGAAGTCTTTGCAGCGGACTAGGACGTGATGACTATTGCAAAAGGGACACTTAGCAGGCAGCTTCTTTGTCAAAGTTGAGCCAATGGATGAATCTGGCTGCTTATTGTTAACATCAGGGTGGTCTCCATCACTCCCGGAAGTGGCGAAATTGGCACCTCTTCTATTGGTTGACCCTTTTGAATCCTTTCTGCCATTCCTTGGATCATCTTTAATGTTTCCAAACACCGGATGGGACATTGCGCGTGCTTTCGCGTCCACAAACTTTGCGAAGTCGTGGAAAGTGATCTCTCTCTGCTCATTATTTGTAATGTCGTCTGCCTTGTCGCGCCAACTTCGTCTCAGTGGGAGTGGCAACCTTCTCACAATTTTCTGCAGACTGTCAGGGTTGTCAACCTTGTTGAGGTAACCAACATCTTGCAAAATGTTCTTACAATTTTTAAGTGCAATTGAAAGCTTCTGGAGAGCGTTACAATCTTCATTCTTTATGGGTGGCCCGTTTATCAAACGTTCGACCAGAGCTGTTGCGATTTTATATCCTTGTCCGTACCTTTCCTTCAAAAGACGGCGCGCCTCGATGTAACCCCTATCTGGTTCCATCGCTAGGCAGCTTTGCATTAAATCATGGACATCTCCGCGAGTGTATTGGACAAGATAGTGTAGGCGCATCTTGCAGTCAGTGGTCTTCGCCTCAATGAGATTCGTAAATGACCGCACGAAGTTGTAATAATTGGCGGGGTCTCCGTCAAACACTTGCACCTCGCTGCTTGGTAATGTGAGTGACAAGGAAAGCTTGTTTTGCTGAGCGAGTAGTTCCTGTAATTGATGATCACGAGATTCTTGGAGGTAAAGAAGACTCTTGTTATGTCTCTGCTGCTCTCTCTGAATCTCTATTAGTTCTTGTAAGAATCTCTCCCCGGTAGATGAGCCATGTGATGATGGACTTTCTTTTATGTCGTCTTCAAGATGGCCGGCGAGGCGAACATCTTCATAGTATTTGTTCTCTAAAGGCTTGGTTTTCTGTGGAGCCATGGGAGGGCGTGGCTTCATAGGAGAAAATGGCTGTTGATCCAACGGAAGAGGGAGCAATTGAGCAGGAATTCCAGATGGCTGTTTGACGTTGGCAGTTTCTAGCTCGGCATTAGCGTACGTTTGTTCCTCGGCCTGCGCTCTAGCAATTTTCCTTTCCAGATCCAGCTCACGCGTTCTTTGATCGAGGCGTAACTTGGCTTCTTCTTGAAGTTGTTGCTGCTTAATAATTTCCCGTCGAAGGCGTAATTCTTCTTGCTGTATAGCTTGCTGTTTATGGAGGGTTGCGGCATCTGCTTGTAGAGCTGCCCTTTTTGCAGCAGCGGCCAATCTTGGGCTATGTACATGAGTCGTAGAGCCACCACCCGACTTCCGAGATGACGCGTGCGACGAGCGCGATCGCGTGTGTGTTCTCGAGCCGACATTGCTAATTGAATCTTCCGGTCGAACTTCGCTTGCGTAATTCTGTACACTGGTCCTTGTGATAAACTGATCTAATGTCTCTTGAAAATTAGCAATCCTTGCACATTCGGATTCGTAATAATCTTGAGAGTCTTGAATCTCATCTTCATCACTCAACATTGAGTGATAATTTGCATGAGCAGTTTTGAAAGCCTCTATAGTCGTGTTAAATTCTTGTGCCTTGGATAACAATTCCTCCGATGAAGGCGATTGCGACATACACAAAGTGATTTCAGTGATTTTCTTCGTAACGTTGCCCTTTGCCGCTCGTCTGCTTCTATGAAGACGGAGTAAATTTTCATTCCGAACGCCCTGTTGATCCAGCGTTACGTTCGGTAGAACTTGGCGACGGGTAGCTTGGCCATCGGTTTCTTCTTCCATCGTCGAGTTGAACAGCGATCGACGATTAGGAAAGGCAATCAACCTCTGGAACCATTTTCGGACAATGTAGCTTACAGTTCTTGTTGACGCTACGTCTAGAGATTTCGAACTCACGCT
Organism: Orbicella faveolata; assembly: GCF_042242905.1. Classification (NCBI taxonomy): domain Eukaryota; kingdom Metazoa; phylum Cnidaria; class Anthozoa; order Scleractinia; family Merulinidae; genus Orbicella; species Orbicella faveolata. The sequence goes on along the minus strand of NW_028301558.1, from coordinate 9,358,871 downwards.
CTGTTGAAGAGACTCGAGGAGCCCGTTGAGAATTGAAAGATAGAGCGAGCGAGGTCCGACTAGAAAAATAAATAAAAATACATGTGAAGAAGAGCCGAGCGATATGAGAAATACAGGACAGAATATAAAGACTTACAAATGTTTCCTGACTGTAGCGATGACGGTGAAGCTAGGTAGAATAGATTCCGCAACAATATTAACTTGAAGCTAGAGAAAACGTTGAAAAGATTGGCGCGCTAGGAAACCGTAGCGTTTTAAATAGTCCTAATTTGCATACGTAAATGGCAAGCTAAAATAAAAATTCCCACGTGGAATCCTACAATATCATTATTTTCTCTGTGCATCGTTATTTTCACGTTATTATGCTAATTAGGACGGCGGTCTTTGTTGACAAAAGCACAGCTTAAACTTCTTCTTCTAACATTTTACAGTTTTGACTGCCCCAAAATTTTATTGCATGTTTTTACAGGTGAGACATTGCTCTATAAGTGGAGGGCTGTTTTGGGATCTCAAGTGATGTACTTTTGGCGATATTTTCCTTTAAACTTCGCCTTTTTTATGGCGCTTCATGAGTAGTCCGAAAGGGAAGAAATTTAAAATTCTGTAAAAAAATCAGGTGATGATCAAATTGCCAAAACAGCCTCTCAATGTAACAAGAAACATTTGCTTGTCTCGAATAAAGGGTTTTTACCCGGATTTATATCGTTTTCTTTGTATGGCAAATTGTTAAAAATGTGCCCTAAAATGGCCGCTGAAAGCCCTCTCAGAGGGGCAAAACCAAGATGGTGGCCCCAGCGCTAAAATACGAATCGAATTGAACTGAAAGTTATATTTTTGTGAATCACTTGTCTAGACCATTCATCTGAGAAAGTTTGAGGAATCTGATTTTTTTCTGGTCCAAATGGCCATAGTTGAAATTTACAGAGGGCGCCTCTTAAGCGCGCAAGCGCCCTCGTTTCATAAACGGAGTACAGATAAGGTTTGAATGATAACAATTCCTTCTTAATGGAAACCTTAGAACAAAGATTAGATGAAGCAGTTTCCTGTACCAACCGCGAGTCTTTCTCTAGATAAATGCCGTTTAATAACAAGAACACTTCGCCGACTACATCTGACAACGTGGTACCATAAGCGATGCATGCGGCTGTGCAAAACTGAACTATACTGGAATTGTAGGAATGGTAGACTGGATATTACATTTCCAAGCCCGGCCACTGCTTCCATCTCTTCCAATTCGCTGTTGCACTACGCTAGCTACATGGTAAAAACAAGTGTGAGGTTAAATTTTTATTGAATAAGCAAATTAGACAAACCAATCAGTCCTGCAAGGGAAAGAACTTTTTCTTATTGAAATAATATTGTTGTTTTGATTTTTGTATCATTATAATTTTTTTCTGTCCTAATTCAGGTCCAATAGTAATTCTGATGTTAACAATTACAACTACTTGCAGTGGTGACAGATTGATGGCCTTAAAAGCTAGCTTGCAGATCGACGTAAGTAAAAGCAAAACCGCACTTAGTTCCAAGACAATAACATGCAATCCTTGCACGTTATTACCGTTTTCAAACATTCAATTAACAATTTTGGTCTGAAATAGAGTGGCTTTTGCACAGTCACGTCTGAAAATGGGTAGAGCATAGAATAGAACATTTGTCATCAATTACTATTATATTTCACCTCAATCTTTGTGTAGGGGTAAACCGCTGGGTCACTGAAACCCTTATCCTAAACTAGACCATGATCAGCTTGATTTGGCAACCCTACTCTAGACTAGGCACCAAAAATCCCTACCCTATCCCAGATTAGCTATGTTCCATGCAGAAACTTTGTCACTATCGTAGTTCAACGTAAACTAACTAAACCAGTATCTTACCAAGTCACTTCTGAGTTTTAATTTCTATTATAGAACCCCGAGTAATTAAAAAACCCCGTTTTAGACTAAATTATTTTTGCATTAGCCGTTTTTTAATGATACCCTATTCTATACCAAACTGTCTACTTTCTAAACCCTATCCCAGACTAAACTGCCTGAAAGCCATATTCTTCACAGCGGTACATACCCATATAGCTTATATGTGGCGTACCACCCCACCCCCTGGGCTTTCCTGAAATTAGAAGTGCAATGTAACAACTGGAAACATTCCTCAGGCATGAAATATGGACAGTTCTTTAGTTTTCGGGTAGAAAAATGGCTACCTCAGTTCTTTAGTTATCAAATAAAGGATACGGAAACTTAAGTCTGAAAAAGAATGAGGATTTCAATCTCCAGAAAAGCATTACTATGATTGTATCAAGGGTTAATTGACTTAAATGTGCCTTCCATCTTCTCCCTTTACCTCCGCCTAAGACTTGAATTTCAACTGTTACTTTGAAATAGTAAGAAATCACATTACTAGCTATTCACCTGTAATACGTTTTCCTTTTTTCTCTCTCAATCTCTTTTTCAGATCAAAGTCCTATACGAAGGCGAAGGATTCCAGATCAAGCTCGTGGTGATACAGAGTACTAGCTGCACCTCGCGTTTAACTATCACTATACAACTGTCGTTTTACACCGGAATTCCGCCAGGAAAAACCATTAAAGGGGTGTTTCAGGATGCACTCAAGGACGGAAAGATTACCAATTTAACAGAAAGTAACACAATCTACAACATCACGTTTACTGGTAAGTGAACAAAATAAATAAATATTAATTAGATCCTCTTACAGTTGGTCGATTTAAGTTCACTTACTCTTGGGTAACCATTGAATCTGTTTCGGTCAGCCACTGAGAGGTACAAAGTAGGCCTGTCGGTTAAAGCCATTAGAGGAGAGAAGATTCCGTGGAAAATCATTTACGCGACTACTTACAAAGGAATTAATCGAATAGGCGGATGGCGGATGGCCGAGTGGTTTAGGGCCATTATCCACTATCTGGAATTGTTTTCGGTAGTGCCGACTTCAAATCCTTAACCGCGTTTTGTAAATAGCCAGCCTCCTACCAGCTGGGATTCTCAGTAGTTTTTGTTACACCTCCCAACTCAAATACGTTTTCTCATTGGAGGAGGACGTGTCTCGTGTCGTGGGTCAAAACTCACAACACCCTAGGGCAAACAAAAACTCACTAACTCTCTAGGGAAACAACAACTTGAACTTTCGACTCGCACGTGATCAGGTCGTGCTCCTTGAAACCGCCGCAAATTTGTGAGCCAGCCGGCGTCAAGCAAACGATTTCTTCGCAGTTTTTTTTTTTTTTTTTTTTCATTTTTGAGTTGGGAGATATAAAAAACACTTAATGACTGGTCCCGCGGGAAGCAGTGAGTTTAGTTTCCCCTCAACCTAAATGCTCCCCGAGGCGAAGTCGATGCGAATATTGAGGGTCTCGGGGAAACAAACCTTACTGTTTCCCTTGGAGCCAGTCATTAAGTGCTTAATGTTCTATTTGCAATATTCCTTTCCCCAATTAGTTAATTATTTTATTATTTATTTAACCTTATCATACAAGAGCGGTCGTTACAAGAAACGCGTATTCCGTTGATCCTTAACCACGTTTGTATATGTTTAAATCAGTCACATAAATACCCGACAATTATGCGATTTGCTTGGGAATAATTATCCAACGTATATCGCATGGCCAGACATGGACAGTTAATTCTAGCATAGGAGGATAAATTGTCCTTAAGAGTGCCTGCCTGGAAAAATCAGACAAATTCTTAATTTCGCGGCAAGGGTCGAAAATTCGATTTCGCTCATATTCCTGTGGTAGATAGGCTAGGGCATGTCAAAAACTACTGGATAGTTTTTTTGGCAAAATATCCTTTTATTTCAAAGAAATATGCAAATTACCAAATTCCGTTAAAATCGTCATTTGACGCATCATTTTATTAAACAAGTTTGAGAGCCTCGCATGCAAAACCACATCATTCTTCCGTCTTTAAAACACTCAAATATTTTTGTGCAATGTTAAATGTGTACTGGGTTGATTTTAGGGAATGCTGCGTTGTCTTTTTGGGTGCAAAATAATTACATTTCGAAGACATGTACTTCATTCACTTAAAAGTACTTCGTAAAAATAATTGATTTTCACCATGTGCGAAACCTTCAAATGGATTAAGCTTCTGGTGGTTGAATTGCAGAAGGATGGTCTACAGATTCCTGTAAAAATTTCTTTGGGCAAATGATTGTGAGCGACGCGAGAGCTTTTCAAAGTACATTAAAAATGCAGATATTTGACCATCCGTCGTCAAATTTCAATTGACGGGATAGACATATATTTTAGCACGAGCCACATGTCTTGAGCTATATTAAGTTGAAGTGGACACAGAGTTGTTAATTTCAAAATGTTCTAACCTTATTTGCTGTAAAAGGTAGGTCCAAAAGCCGATTTGACGTGTTTCCGTCACCATTCGTCGCACATAAAGCAGAAGTCTGCTTTTGTTTAGACAACGTCCGATGTACATCGCCAACTGTCAACTTATTTAATGGTCGAATACAATGAATTTATGAACCTCTTTCGACACATACTGATGAACACCACTGCATCTGAGTCAGAAACGGCTAAGTGATTTGTTGATAGCTGCTTGCCTTGCACTACACCAAAATATTACGTTTGATCATCGTTTGATCTATTGCTGCTTGAATCCTTGCTTGCAGCGGTTCCTTGTTTGTTCGTCACGCAATGCTGTCATCCCATTCTAGGGGGTAGGGGTAGGACAATTTTCATCCTAATACGTAAGGCTCCATAAGGTTTGACACCACAGGGAGCACACAATCTTGTTGAGTGGGAAGAGATTAAATTAAGAAATGAAAAGAATGAATAGTTAACCATTGCCTCCGTTGTCATCTTTTACTAGACCACCGCCACCTACGTGCCCTGAGTAATACTGTATCGCTAAACTCGCGCTGTGCAATTATTTTTGGTTTACATATAATACGGTGGGCTACCCTCGGGGAAATGGGAGGTGGCCGCTTAATAGGGGTTGGCCGCTTATTAGAGGTTGGTGTTCCTTGAATATTATTTCACTATCAGGTTTTAAATTTCTTAGTGAACATGTAGTCAATTCAAGACAATCATGATAGACGTGATCCTTGGAGACCCAGGGGCAGTTAATGGGGGCGGGCAAAAGTCTAAATGGGTGAGTAAAAAGTTCGGGCGAAGACCCGTTTACACTTTTTCCCCGCCCCTATTAACTGCCCCTGGGTCTCCAAGGATGACGTCTATCATGATTGTCTTCTGCAAACTTCTGCTCTATGTGCGACGAATGGTAACAGAAACACATCAAATCAGCTTTTGGACCTGCCTTTTACAGCAAATAAGGTTAGAACATTTTGAAATTAACAACTCTGTGTCTATTTCAACTTAATATAGCTCAAGACATGTGGCTCGTGCCAAAATATATGTCTAACCCGTCAATTGAAATTTGACGACGGATGGTCAAATATCTGCATTTTTAATGTACTTTGAAAAGCTCTCGCGTCGCTCACAATCATTTGCCCAAAGAAATTTTTACAGGAATCTGTAGACCATCCTTCTGCGATTCAACCACCAGAAACTTAATCTATTTGAAGGTTTCGCACATATTGAAAATCAATTATTTTTACGAAGTACTTTTAAGTGAATGAAATACGTGTCTTCGAAATGTAATTATTTTGCACCCAACAAAAACCGCAACATTCCCTAAAATCAACCCAGTACACAATTAAACATTGCATAAAAATATTTGAGTGTTTTAGAGACGGAAGAATGATGTGGTTTTGCATGCGAGGCACTCAAACTTGTTTAATAAAATGGTACGTCAAATGACAATTTTAACGGAATTTGGTAATTTGCATATTTCTTTGAAATAAAAGGATATTTTGCCAAAAAAACTATCCAGTAGTTTTTGTCACGCCCTAGCCTATCTACCGTAACAATATGAGCGAAATCGAATTTTCGACCCTTGCCGAGTTATTTTCCATATTTATGGGCAGGGACTCTTAACAAACAAGTGTTAAATGCTCAAATGTCTTGCCTTTGGTCCGCCAATAGGGGCAAAATTAAATTGTTGTGTTAAAAGAATTTCCGACAATTTCCGGCAATTCACCTGAAACCAATTTCGTGGTTTGTTTGGTTTTTTTTTTCGTGACTTAAGTAGTTTTCCAATGCTAATGCTTATGCCAATACTACTGCTATTGCTATTGCTGTTGCTGTTACTGTTGTTGTTGTTGTTGCTGTTGTTGTTGTTGTTGCTGTTGTTGTTGCTGTTGCTGTTGCTGTTGTTGTTGTTGTTGCTGTTGCTGTTGCTGTTGCTGTTGCTGTTGCTGTTGCTGTTGCTGTTGCTGTTGCTGTTGCTGTTGTTGTCGCTGTTGTTGTTGCTGTTGCTGTTGTTGTTGCTGGCGCTGTTGTTGTTGTTGTTGCTGTTGTTGTTGCTGTTGCTGTTGCTGTTGCTGTTGCTGTTGTTGTCGCTGTTGTTGTTGCTGTTGCTGTTGCTGTTGTTGTTGCTGGCGCTGTTGTTGTTGTTGCTGTTGTTGCTGTTGCTGTTGCTGTTGTTGTTGCTGTTGCTATTGCTGTTGCTGTTGCTGTTGCTGTTGCTGTTGCTGTTGCTGTTGCTGTTGCTGTTGTTGTTGCTGTTGCTGTTGCTGTTGTTGTTGCTGTCTCTGTTGCTATTGCTGTTGCTATTGCTATTGCTACTGCTAAGGCTAGGGCTACTAGGACTAGGGCTAGTGCTAGTGTTAATGCTATTGCTATTGCTATTGCTATTGTTATTGCTAATGCTATCGCTAATGCTAATGTTTCTGCTAATGCTAATGCTAATGCTAATGCTAGGGCTAGTGCTAATACTAGTGCTAATGCTAATGCTAATGCTGTTGGTAATGCTAATGCTAATGCAAATGCTAATGCTAATGGCTAAGGCTAATGTTGATGCTAATGCTTATGCTAATTCTTTTTCTAATGCTAATACTAAGGCTAGTGCTAATGCTATTGCTAATGCAAATGCTAATGCTGATGCTAATGCTAATGCTATTGCTAATGCAAATGCTAATGCTGATGCTAATGCTAATGCTATTGCTAATGCAAATGCTAATGCTGATGTTAATGCTAATGCTATTGCTAATGCTAATACTAGTGCTAATGCTATTGCTAATGCAAATGCTAATGCTGATGCTAATGCTAATGCTATTGCTAATGCAAATGCTAATGCTGATGCTAATGCTAATGCTATTGCTAATGCTAATACTAGTGCTAATGCTATTGCTAATGCTAATGCTAATACTAGTGGTATTGCTAATGCTAATGCTAATACTAATGCTAATGCTATTGGTAATGCTTACGCTAATGCTAATGCTAATACTAATACTATTGCTAAGGCTTATGCTACTGCTTATGCTATTGCTAATGCTAATGCTAATGCTAATGATAATGCTAAGGGTATTGCTAAGGCTATTGCTAAGTCTAAGGCTAATGTTGACGCTAATGCTTATGTTGTTGCTAATGCTGATGCTATTGCTACTGCTAAGGCTAAGGCTAATGCTAATGCTAATGCCCATGCCCATGCCCATGCTGATACTAATACTAAAAGGATTGTGATTGGATTATTTTAGTTGTTGGCCGTTTTAGTTGTTTTAGTAATGCCAAGAATTACTGACCACAAAAAAGCAAACAAACAAGCAAAACAAAAATGCATCCACTGAATGAGTAAAACAGTTTGTGCAATTACTAATTATCTTTTTTTAACATTGTCTGTCGTGTTTTAGGAATCACTTTAGCCTCGGAATACACACCAAAAGACGGGCAATGCCAAGCCGTCTGCTGTGATGGAGCAGGTGGAGCATTAACTGTAGAAAGGAAGTGCACTCCGACAGACAAGTGTAAAGGAATTGAACCTGACGAAAAGGAGGAGGATGGACATTGCCCAAAAGAATCTAAAGGAACTTGTTCCGATATATGCGACGATGAAGGCGAGCTTTACAGATTTGTTTGTCTGCCTCGCTATAGGGTGACTGTTGGTGGCGTCATTGTCCAAATCTCATAGTATTAGGAATCATTCAATCCAGTGAGCTGTAAACGCAGACTACAGACTGCAGAATGGGGGAAATTCAGACTGCGGGTAAAATGCAAACTGCAGACCAGGCTAAATTCGCAGTGAAAGTCCGGACTCCAATTAGACTGAATATCACTCTGGTTAGCCTGAAAACTGCTCACGCTAGACTGAACATCACTCAGGTTAGACTGAACATCACCCAGCTTAGACTGAATATCACTCAGCTTAGACTGAATATCACTCAGCTTAGACTGAATATCACTCAGGTTAGACTGAATATCACTCAGGTTAGACTGAATATCACTCAGGTTAGACTGAATATCACTCAGGTTAGACTGAATATCACTCAGGTTAGACTGAATATCACTCAGGTTAGACTGAATATCACTCTGGTTAGACTAAATATCACTCAGGTTAGACTGAATATCACTCAGGTTAGACTGACTATCACTCTGGTTGGACTAAATATCACTCAGGTTAGACTAAATATCACTCAGGTTAGACTGAATACCACTCAGGTTAGACTGAATTTCACTCTGGTTAGACTGAATATCACTCAGGCTAGACTGAATATCACTCAGGTTAGACTGAATATCACTCAGGTTAGACTGAATATCACTCAGGTTAGACTGAATATCACTCAGGTTGGCCTGGAAACCGCTCACACTAGACTGAATATTACCTAAACAGCGCTCCGGTTAGCCTGTTTACGGTTAGCTGTCAATTATGGAAATGGTTACACGATTCATTTAAAAGTTATACAGTCTGCAGTCTGAATTTTACCCTCAGTCTACGTTTCAACCCTGGTGTGCAGTCTGCAGTCTGCAGCCTGCAGTCCGCAGTCTGCGTTTTACAGTCTGACCGATATTCAATCGTCTGGTATGACTTTATAGGCTTTTTTATTATAACTTTATTTTATTTTTTTGTTGCCGGTTGGGCTTACCAGTTAAACACAAAGTCTGAAGTGTGAAACCTGCCAATTTAACAGCCAATTGTACGGTTTCCTTTACCATTGTTCGAAAATGGTTCGTCTGACAAAATCGGGATAACAAATTAGTTTTTATTTTTATATTAAGGATCTGGAGGTATCCACAACTCACCAAGCTATGCTTTAGTTACTCTGCTGGCGATCGCAGCGTTCACCAAGTAAGTAACACTAATACTAACGACTGGAACTTTTTCTCTATGAATATCTTTGAGCTAAACTCAGAGTCGAACAGGGAGGTATTGAAATACGAATATAACCATAATTTCACCAATTTCTTCAGTACGTATTCTACAAAAAATATTTTAAAAAGTTTCCGAAAAAAGAAATCAAAATATATACCAGCAATTAGAAGAAAAATCATGAAACAAACGCAACACTCGTTTTATTATTTCAACTTAAAAAAAGTGCCCTACACACATTTTAAACTTCCGTTGTTGTCAGTTATCTAAATCTCAGGTCGAGCCAACCCAATAAACTAGGCGCGAGAAACTTTAAAATTAGCCAATCAGGATACTACATAGCGTAATTTTTGTCTGTCATTAACACCCTGTCAATATTGCAATTTATATTAGTGTCATCATAATAATAAGGATCTTTTAGATCTGACAACTTGAGTTTCATTATTTCATGGTTTTTCGAAGGAAATGGTTATGAAACCCGGGAAACATCAAAAGGGCAAACAAAGATGCCAAGATTTATGTTGGAATTGAGGTCCAGTTCCGCGCACAATCTATTGTTTGACTGAGGGAGCTGCAGTAACAAACATTAAATAGCAGATAGACCAAGACAAGGCATTTCACCACTGCCGCCATATTGACGATTTCTATTTAAAGTAATTTTCATTGCTATCATACACGAACAGCCATTCTCTTAAAAGGCACATTTCGTGCTGGCATATACAACGTACTTTACGAGACCCGCATTTTCGCGCATTTCAGCACGCGTATATATGGGTTCTTGCAGGACGCGTATATTTGGGCATTAATTTCGCATATCCCCGCGCTTGAATTTACGCAAATATGTGGCCCTTTAAAAGTGCGTATATACGCGATCTAAATGGTCGTATATATGAGCTTAAAGCCCATACGTAACGTATATAAAGAAGTATACGCGGCAGAAAAACCCGCGTATACCCTGTCGTAATTTTGAAACGAATGGCCAACCATTTGAATTACATCAAGTTACATCAACATCAACAACAACATCTTTATTTATCCCTTCCTTTCCATAAATTAAATTACATAGTACTATAATAATTAAATTAAATTAAATTAAATTAGGGTAACTGAAAACATGAAATAACCTGAAATAGTTAAAAATGCCAGGTTGCCAGTTAATTACATATATGTTACAAGTTGTAGTCGTTAGCTATTTACGTAACCAAAACGTTTCTATTGGCTAGTTCCTCAGTACGGAGTAAACAACTATCGTGTTAAGTCGAGTTTCATAACCATTCCCCTCTATTGACTATGATTATTTCTGCATGACGACTCAAGCCAAGTGAAGTAAATAATAGAGCAACGAAATGGACTTAAATTTTAGAGTGACAGCAAGAAATAAGATATATATTTAAAGGTTATCTTTCTCGCTTGTTACCTTTTTTACTACGAAAAAACTTAGAAAGAACCAGGCCTTTTAACTGAAAATGCTTCTTATAACTCATGTTTGTATGGTTTATCACAGAATAATTGCATTAATTATGTCTTTTTATTTTGCCTCCTTGAATGCAAATTTGCCTGGCGTTTGGAAGCATTTGTACGAATCGGCGAGTATCACAACGTTAATTCGTTTTAACAATTTAACATTTCACAATTAACGATTTTTGTCCTCATCATTTGCTCCACAGAACGATATTCTTTTAAAGGACCAAGTATGGAATCAAACTACAGCCCTATAGAAGAAACGTTGAAACACGTGATTGAACACATGGAAGGAATAGGTCTTACAAGAACAGTAGCTGCGAGATATTAGTAAGAGTGATAGAGTAGAAGAACGTTAGCATGTTGTCTTTCAAACATCGTCTTTTAGTCAAAGCACACCAGGGATTCCCGGTTGATTGATCTTCAACTGAGGTCAAAATACTAACCGCTTTAGAGTGTTTTCTGCACGACAAGTAACGTAAGTTAGCTAGTTAGCATATAAGGAATATTAACTTGCTATTAAAAGTTGATTAAAATGTAAATTAGAGCAGGTAATTGTTTGCTAAGTAACCAAAAGTGTAGCCTGCGAACGCAGACGTATTTCCGGCTGTCGCTTGTCTCCGCCGATAATTACGTCTGCGAGCCCGAGCCAGGAAACGATTTCTGTGACGTAATGACTTTTGTTTCTCCTTGGCCAATCAGATTCCATGATAGAATGAAACTCGAGTGCTCTTCGCAGCGAATACCTGGCACAGTAGTTCTGGGGCTACTTGAGCTAAACTGTGATTGGCTTAAAATTCCTACGTTACAGAAATCGTTTCCTGGCTCGGGTTCGCAGACGTTATTTTCGGCGGAGACAAGCGACCGCCGGAAATACGTCTGCGTTCGCAGGCTACCAAAAGTGTGTCAGATTTGACCAGGTAATGTGAGCTGGTAATTTTAAATCTAGTACACATGAATAGGAAAATCTATGCATTGCATTGCAAATTCATCCATGAGGCAAGATGGGGACATGAGTGATGAGTAATGAAGGCGAACGGATTTTGTCAGTTTACAAGATGATTAACTAACACCTGACAAATCTTGTGATAAACTCAGTATTTTTTCTGACAACTGGGACACTGCCACGTTTTGTAGTGTAAGAGTTTCCCACTCAAGCCTGCGATGAAATTATTTCTATAAACGTGGACGCATAAAAGGGTTAAGCCTACGCTAGTATAAAGAAAATCAGTTGTTTTTTTATTATTATTTTCTTACGTCGAATATTACTCATCCCATAAAAGATCTTTTGGTACGTTACAGTATAAAGAGTTCTTGGACAATTTTCGGGCCTTTACCTTGTGTAGGCTTAAGTGTTTATCTGACGTTTCTTTTTGCTTTTTCACATAGTTGTTCGCTAAAATTAGCTTCACCTTCAGGATGAAGAAATATCATTAATTGTTCTATACCTACTTAAAGAAAGTATCTCATTTCAGTACTCCGTGTAAACAGATAAATTTGCATTAGGATATTGCATTAGCCTATATGTATCCCACATGAACATATTGTAAAACATTAAAAGCTAAGACATCCATTTAATAAAAGAGTGTGTTGAAGTGAACACATGAATCCAATCATGTTCTCACAAAAAAAAATGTGTGTGTTAACATAAACCTGATATACTGCGCGGAAATGAAAGCTGTAGCCGTGCTAAGAACTGACTTTCAACAGCCTCCATCCAGCCTAGATCAAGCTGTACGTTGTGATGGGTCGTCGGGCAAGTAGCGCCTCGAGAATTTTTTTTTTTTCCTATGGTTTTGCGGTAATATAATGTTCACATGCTCGGAGTAATATCTGAGGGGAAAAGATGAGAATTTGTATTCTACCTCAAAACTTTTGAAGAAGTGACCTTGCAAAATGCTAATGAAATAGTGAACAATTATTGACCGAAGTGGACGTAAATATTTATCACTTTCACCGACACTGAGGTGAATAATTGTTTTAGTATATACCACACAAGCTGAATAATTAGCGGACCAAAACGCTATTTTATGTTTGACAAGCGGTCGGAAATTTTAAAATCTCTCGCGCCGGCTGCTTTGAGATGAAGAGTACTTGCTAATCACCTCCAAGTCAACCAATCAGAGCTCGCGAAAAGCACTATTCACTTGTGTGATATATACTAAAATGATATATTGCCAGACGTGGAACTTAAGTGCTACCATGACGAAATTTGCATTTGTCCTATCTAAGCTGTTTTAAAATCAAAATAAGTACTAAACAGTAGTATGTAAGAGAAGAATAACCCTATTTCAAATATCTCTTTTCGTTCCAAGGATATTCAAGTTTTTAAAATATGCAAATAGCGAGGTGATGACGTCATAAACTGAACCAAGTTTAGATCAAATATCAAGAAAAAGACATTTCACCCAATTTGTATTAGCTGAAAGTTTTATTCTGTTGGCTAAGAATCTTCCACAATATGAGCGTAGTAATTTTGGTCCATTGGTAGCATACTGGGTTCCAGATATTAAAAGCATTTATGGCCATTTATGGCGTTCTATAACTATATAACTTTACTTAACGAGGGTAAAAACACTTTACAGTTAGCACTGACTCGGACAAACTAGTGGTCGAACTATGCCTCATCTGCATCATCTGCATATAAATGTGTAAGGTCAAGTTCTTGACCTGGTTTAATTATCACGAACATATTGAAAACAAGTTGTGGGGGTCTGCAAAGGAATGAGTTGCCATGGAAACGAAATTTGTGATAGTCGTAAGTGTCTATCTTATGTCTTGAGCAGAAGTCGAGAATAGTGATAGACTAATTATAGGTCCAACTATAATTTTCAGATTCACTCTATCGATCGCTCGCCAGACGTCACTCCACAAATCGCTCTCTCTTTAAAAGGAAAAGTCCCGAATCGCGATAAAAACAACAATTCCATAAGGCCCAATGCATTTCACTCCACAGACACGTGCTTCGGCGGTAAGAGGAGTGAAGAACGAAAGATTTCGCTTAAAATTCGCCTCTTCGGCGTGCCCCATGCTTGTGAGCAGGTCTGCGCCAACGGCCGCTCGCAAGGTGGTTTCATCCTCAACTCTGATTGGTCCATTAGAACCGAATCACGCGCTGACAACACGATTCTCCACCGGAGGGAAATGTCATGATGTTGTGTAGACTGCGAGCAGTATCGCTTTTCCTCGAAAACCGTGGGGAAGAACGCAAAACAAGTAGACGTGCGAGCGTGACTGTGAGTGTGACGTGCGAACAACGAGCGGCGATTCCACGAGCCGCTAGCAGCCGTCTTCCGACGTCGCGCTACTAGCGGTTCGCGCGTCGTTAGTCGCACGTCACGCTCACAGTCATGAGTCACGCTAGAGCCTACTTGTTTTGCGTTCTTCCCCACGGATTTTCGAGGAAAAGAAAGACTGCTCGCAGTCTAAGTGATTGATTGAGCCTTAATTCATGTATTAATTGAGCCTTAATTCATGGATTAATTGAGACTTAATTCATGGGCAGATTTCAGGGGAACCTAAGAGGCCACCTCCTCCCCCACGACTTTTTTCGTGGATCGATTTTTTTTTTTTCAGACGATGAGTCACTGGCTTTTAGCTGGCAAGCACTATTAATCAATCAATCAATCAATCTTTATTTAAACACGAAAATCGTATCATGAAAATGGTCTTCCTAGGAGTCGTGTAAAAAAATACAAAGAATAAATGAACTATATTAACAGGAATGGATTAGCTAACATTACATTACATTAACTAACGAACTAATTAACTAGGCTACAATAAAAACCTATGTAATATAACTTTCTCTAATTTACAGTGCACTAAAAATAATCTTTCCCATTCAGCGAGGTTTTAAACAGTTTTAAACTAGATAGGTGTCTGATTTCCGATGGAATCTTGTTCCACAGAACAGTGCAGGCTACCTTTTGCATATTCCGTTCTTGGATTGGGGACATAGCAATTTATCTCAGAGTTTCTAAGATTGTGTGCGTGTACATTTGAGGCGTTGGTAAAAATACGCCTCAGGTACGATGGGGAGAGATTGTTAAGGATTTTGTACATAATCATGGCCAGTAGTTTAAGTCTTTTGTTTTCCAAACTTTCCCAGCTAAGTTCGTCCAACAAAATACTTGAACGAGTTTCGTAATTTGAAAAGGTGAGAATTCTGGCAGCCCTATTTTGCAGTTTTGGAATTTTGTCTGATAGCCCCTTGCCGATATTCCCCCATACAGTGCCACAGTAATTGAAATAAGGCATAACAAGTGCATTATACATGTTCATTCTAGTATCAAATGGTATTGTAGTGCTTACACGCTTTAAGATTGCAAGACCAGCGGAAATTTTCTTTGAGGTAACATTTATGTGTAGGTGCCAGTTGAGAGATTCGTCAATGTGAACTCTAACAGTTTTATGTTTGGTTACCCTGTCTAGTGGTGTATTAGGGACTTTAACTGTAAAATCATTATGTATTTGGGATAACTTGTATTTACTCCCTGTGAGCATGTATTTAGTTTTCTTTACATTTAGAGTTAATTTGTTTGCTGTCAGCCATGACTGGATTAAATTCATATCACGATTCGTTTTGTGTTTAAGGACAAATGGGTCTTCCGCAGATGAGGTAAGAGTCGTATCATCTGCATACATTCTGGGTTTTGAAAACAAATTACATGAGGGAAGATCGTTTATGTAAACAAGAGAGGTCCTAAGATAGAGCCCTGTGGAATACCACATATCACATTAAAGAAATCAGGTTGAGTTATATCAATAAAGGTTTGCTACTTTCGGTCAGATAGGTAAGACCGAAACCATTCAAGAGAAAGACAATCGACCCCATAGAGTCTAAGCTTTCCTAATAGAATAGCATGGTCCATGGTGTCAAAGGCTTTTTTCAAATCTAGAAATATCACACCATCAATGAGGTGTTTATTATCAATATTCCAGAGCCATTCGTTGGTCACCTCAAGTAAAGCTGTTTCGGTAGAAAACATGGGTCTAAAACGAGACTGTGTTTCGGTTAATAAATAATTACTATTTAAATATTCATAGAGTTGGTAAAAAAACAATTCTTTCAATTAGTTTACTCACTACAGGCAGAACTGAAATGGGTCTATAGTTGTTAGGATCAGTCTTTGCATCCTCTTTAAATATTAGAGTAACTTAAGCTATTTTCCAAGAATTTGGAAAAATTCCAGTGGTAATGGAGAGATTCAGTATTATATAGGTTAAACTACGAGTAACTGCGGGTGCTGCTTCCTTTAGAAGACGCGCAGAAATATTATCTAGGCCACTGGCTTTGTTACCTGGTATTTTCTGAATTACTCCAAAAATCTCCTGGCTTGATATTTTTGCTAAGCTAAAGATTTGTTCCGTTGGGTTAATATAATCAGTATATTTACTGGATGATTGAGAGGCTAAAGAAGGCCCTATTTGTGAAAAATGAGTTTTAAGTATATTGCTGATTTCAATGGGATCAGCAGTTATTGTATCCTCTGTCCCCAGATGAGTAATCTTAGTAGATTTGGATTCATTACCAATTAGTCTGTCAATTCCTCTCCAGGTATTCTTTATGTTTCTGCAATTTTCCTTAAAAAATGCATTGTAATAATTCGTTTTAGCATTTTTAATTTCATAATTAACCTTGCTCTTTAGGTGTTTATAGGAAGTCTAATTTACATCTGTTAGGAAATTTGATGCTATTTTTTAAGTTTGTCTCTTTGGAACATTAGCTTTTTTAGTTCCGGAGTAATCCAAGGAGAAGAGATGCCTCTACTCGCCTCTTCTTTAGGGGTGCATGATAATCAGCAATCCCTTAGAACATTTGTTGCCATATGCATCTATCCCAGGTAATATCAGGGTTATCCTCCAGTTCAATCAGATGCCAAAGGACCACTAATAAATCACGTCGAAAATTATCAGGAAAAAAGTTCTCAAAGCATCTGTTCATTACTATCTTTGGATTAGATTTAGGGGTACAAATCTTTCTTATTGCAAACACGAGACAGTGATCACTCAAACCAATATCAGAGACTCCGATATCCGAGAAGTACAAAGGGTTATTAGTTAAAAATAAATCAATGATAGAGGATGTGTACTGGGTAATGCGTGTTGGCTGGTTAATTAATTGGCTGTATTGGTAAGTTTCACAGATATCTAATAATTTTTGTGTGCTGCAGTCTGGTGGTGTTGCATCAATACCAGTTTATGTCACCAATAACATCTATTTCCATTTGATATGAGTCCAATTTTTGCAATGCAGCTTCAAATCTATCCATCATGTCAATTGTGGACCCAGGAGGCCGATACTGTTTCATCGAGCAATACGCCAAGGTATTTGATTCGATCTGTACGTTCCAGCAAATGAAAAACGTACCATCTTCATTTCCAATTTTGATGTTAACTTCAGAGTCTATGTGAGATCTCTTTGATTGTGTTTAATCTGTTGCTATAAACTTTATACTGCCTTACTTTTCGCGGTACTTTACTCAAGAAATGGGTTTTAAGCAGCTTTTGTTTACGTTTAATTGATACAAGAATGGCCTTGCTGATCCATGGCTTTTCAAGTCGCTTTCTTTGTTGTTTGGATACCTTACTCATAGGGGCATGTCGGTCAGTTGCGAGGCACAAATTATCTACTACGTGGCTCATGCTGTTATTGACATCATTTGCAATTAAGCCTCTGAAGTCGATAGTCACTAAGTCTTGAAGAAAGGCAGTTTTGTTAAAGTGAGAGAAGTCTCGAAAATACCGAGGCTCATTAAGTAGGTAAAGTGCTAGCTATAGTACAAAATACTGGAAGGTGGTCTGAAACACCAGCAAGGCAGATTTCTGCTTTGATTACTTTTTCAGGCGTGTTGGTATAAATGTGGTCGATAAGAGACGAGGTGTGATCTGTTATTCTAGTTGCCTGGGTAATAACTGGCATGAGACCCTGCCCCAATAGCATATCTAGATACTCCGATGTTTGTTTATCATCATTGTATCGTAGAAAATTTTCGTTGGTGTCCCCGAGGACCAAAATTTCGCGACCCTTGCTTTTCAAATTTTCTAATTGGGCTTTCAAAGTGTCATGAAACAAGCCTCTATTTCCCGTTTTAGGATGTCTATAAATACAGCCTATTATCAGGTTTTTTTTGTTTACGGCGTTCAAGTTCTACCCAGCACGATTCAATTCCATCAGATGAAATATACAATTCACGCCTCCTCGTAAATTCTAAATCACTGGAGAGATACAGGCCAACGCCTCCTGCCGGCGTTTTTGAATTAGTATTTACGAAAACATAGCCTGGTATGTTTAAATTTGTACACGTATTTTCACTGATTTTACTCTCGGAAATTGCAATAATGTCTGGTTGAGTTTCAACTGTTTGTAGGATATCATGCAATAAGGATATGTTTTTCCCCAGGCTGAGGCTACAAATGTTGCAATGTAAAACTGAAAATCCGTTTCGCTTCGCGGCATCATTAAACAGTCAGATTTATTTATCGTATAATATTTCGACTCGATATAGTCCTCATGCGAGCATTTAGTGGATCATCTCTGCCGGGGGATTCAATAATATCCCTATATAGATCGACTTTTTAGAAGTCTTAGAAAGCCGATCAGTTGAATGATGGATCCAAGAACCTGTGGTTTTAAGAAAATCAATTTGGTCCAGATCTTGAAAAGGAAAGGAATAAATTATATTGTTATCACTATTATAACCTGACATAAGGAAATGGTCTGCTACTTATACTTTAGGTCTAGTTTAAGATGTATAAGCTATGTGATATAGCACGGAGTCTACTTATCTTTGTAAGAAACCAAATAATCAGTTTCCATCAGAGGCTGTACATTAGTCAGCGACGAAGACTACGCTCAAACTCTGCCAACTGTTCGTGTGTGTCAATCACTACAGGCTTGGACCTTTCCGCTTCTTTAAGAAAGATACGGCCGTTCTTGGTCCAGATATGCTTCCATCTTAGTCTTTTCTTTATCTTGATAACATCCCCAAAAATATGTTTCTTATACCTTGTTAATGACTCAGCCAGATCTTCTCCTCCTCTTCCAAACCATGCCCAGGGAGCTCGTTCGTCTTCTTGTTGATTAGCTTTCGGCGATTTGCGTAGAAGGCATTCCTTGTATCACGCAGAGTGAATTTCACTATGATTCTCGGTGGAGTAGGAGGTAGAGGGTGGGAAGTAGATATATCCTCTTCTTTAATGGGGACATCGATAGCTCGACCGACCGCAATAACGATATCGTTGCTGATATAATTTTTACTGGAAGGAATACCCGAGATCTCGAGACAGTCCCTTCTCAGATAGTACGCGAGGTCTTCAAAGCCCATGGTCGCTACACGGGATTCATTCTTGACATTATGAAGATCTTTTTGCACTTGTCGCAAGCTCGTTCCCTGAAGGTGTACCTTCTCGTTGAATTAACCATTTTGAATAGAGTTTTCAGGTCTCAAAGGATTTTTCCTCTTTATAAGGTATCGCAAAAATTCGTGCTCAGGTAGAAACGCGTCAGATCATAAGCAGCGTGTACACGAAAGGTCTTACTAGATCGGCAGCTGAAAAATTCGAAGTTGAACGCCATGACATGTTGACACAAGAATAGGTACTTTCTTGAAAAGAATAAGAGGTGAACCATCTGATATCTTTTTCTCATTTTTGTGAGATTATGCAATATTATTGCATAATCTCATATAGTCACCGGCCATGTTGAAGTCTTGAGGATTTCATGAAACCTGAGAATCTCTCCCCCGATGAGAGTTAATAGTTAATGAAGATAGTGAAAACTTGAGACGAAATCGGATTGTTGCATTTACAAAGCGACAGACAAGATGACATTTGAAATGTAAACCGCCTTTGCTTCTAGTCAAATCCCTTCCAAACGGCTCAAACAGACCCAGGACCACGGGTGAATGATATTTAGTGACAAAGTCGTCTTGTAAGCTGCATGACAGATATTTAGAATGTCATAAACAGGGACCACTGAGCATCATCTGACATGGGGAAGTAGTAAGCACATAGCGAGTGAGATATGGTCTTTAATAATTTGACATTGTCCTTAGAGCATCAGAACTGCTGAGTGTTTGACCTTGCCATTTTTTTTCAAACAATTGATTATTCATCAAATGGTATCTATATCAATCACAAAAATCTAGGATGGGGGGACCTTCCTAGAGCTATGCACCGTTGTGCTAGGAGCATTGCATTTCCTGGTATGCTTCATGGTAATTTGAGTTCAAAAATTGTTACAGTTAAAAACCAATAGGCTCTATTTATTAGATCAAAAGAAGAGCTAAAAGAGCTTCATACACATGTATGCGAATAACTTGTGCATGTTCGGTTCAAAGAACATGGGATTCAATCTCAAAATCATACGTACAACTGGATCATTCCACTGTTGTACACAGTCTTCCCTCTTAAATACTCGAGAAACATCTCATTAGAAATTTAATTACCTGATAATGAATGCTACTTTTGTCAAAATAACCATGTTTAGTTAATCGTGACGTTCACTTCTTTAAGTAGTTATTTCTTTGCTCTGATTGCATTAAGGTGGTTGAACACAGTTTTTGATACCTGTGTTTCATTCACCTTTTTCTCTAAAACTCTTGATCTCTCGGTCGCCACAAATGGCAGCAAACAAGTTAACAACACAAACTTTGGTTTTTTGATGATTAAGCTGACGTATGTGCCGTTGCCATGGCAACATGAATAAATATAAACAGGCCTTTAAAATCGGTTTTGTTTATTTGTAGAAAATCTAGTCTTTAGATTTTCTTTATAATTTGCATGCAGCAAGCTTGTAACGATTCTCACAAGTTAACGCCATTTTGCTAATAATTTAACAGAGAGATCCATAATTATCCCTTGTTGAAGGTTCACTGGAATATCTAGAATTTCCCTTGTTAAAGTTCAATTATTTTCAATACTCCAGCTACTTATTTCCATAAGTATTTTCGTGCCAAATTTCGTGAAATTCTAATGAGTGGCTCTCGAGAAATAGGAAACAGGGGAGAACTTGATCGGATGAAGATGTGATTTTGGAAGCTCCGTCGTGCGCTATCATCTTTTTATTCTATTTGGTCGTCTATGGTACTTCAGTCGTTTATGTAACTCCAAAAAGAGAATTCAATCGCAACACATCCTGCAGTCTTTCGGATGCGTCATCTGTAGAAAAACGAGCGAAAGAATCCAACTCCCCCGACGTGACAAGTCCAGGAGATGAAGACGAAGTATAATGGCAGCTTTAAACCTATCTGAAGGCGTCGCAGAGAAATTTGACCTAATCCTAGCAAAACTATGCAGTTTGGACTCGAAAATGCAGGATTTAAACACCGCGGTAAAAAGTTTACAAAATAAGTTATCTTTCGTGGAAATTGATATTGACTCCGTTAAGGACAAGCAGAAGAATCTGGATGAAAAGTTCACGCACATAAACTATTTCCAAATTTGTTGATGAACGCATTAACCAACTTGAAAGCAGTCTGGAATTCGCGAAAAAAGTAAGAAGGAAGTTGATAAATGTCATCAGAAAATTCTTTATTTAGAGGCTTATAGCAGAAGGGAAAATCTAAAATTCGAAGGAATTGCAGAAGCTTCCCAAAACAATGCAATTTTAACTCGAAGCGAGGACACTGAAGACGTCCTCGTGGACTTTCTTGAAAACGTACTCGGAATTGAGGACGCCAAGAACATCGAATTCCAGCGGATACACAGGCTAGGCAAGCTAAAGAATGACAGCTGAGATGGTGGCCGAACGATATATCAATTATTGCACGTTTGCTCGGACAGAGAGTGAGCATTCAAGCAAGGGCGCAAACTTAAAGATACTAATTACAGGATGTTCGAAGACATTCCAAAAGAATTACATCAAAAGAGAAAAGTACAGATGGGAAGACTGCAGGAGGCAAAGAAAGAGGGTAGACGCGCTAACTTTAGTAAGTCTGAGCCAGATAAGTTATATATTGATGGAAAATACGTTAAATTGTTAGTCAGAGCTCACAATGTATTTATCGTTGCTATGATTTAGGCTTGTTCAATACTGCATAAATCTTTCCTTTCTCTGCCATAACAATAGACCAAGTCACCTCCCTTTTGAAATTTGAATTTTGAAGTTAAATTTCGTTCCATAGCCACCTTGATATTCTGACTATATTTGAATTGCGGTGGAGGAGTTTTCCTTATGGAAGGTTGTTTAGTAGACGGTCATTAATCTGTAACATGAGGCAGTTCTTTTATTGTTTGTTTTATTGTTTTTCCTCCTGTTCCAACCTAGTAATGTGTACGTGTACGTGTCGGGCAACAGAAGGTTTCATTATTCTTTTTATATATCGCTGAAGTATGTCATGCTTTTTCTCGATAATCCGAATAGAATATTTAATTCTTTAGTAGTTGAACACCGCAGAAGCCCTGTGAAACGTTTTCTAATTAACATATTCAATCTGCAATCCTAGAATTATCTTATTTTCTCCGGAATAACCGCTAGTACATGTAAACTGATTTCGTTAAATATGAGGGGCATAAGCAACTTTAAGCAAAGGAAATGATATTTACTTGGTGTCGAAAACAGAAATCAGACTTTATTTTCTTATATACAAGAAACTCACTCAAAAAAAGATTCAGAAACGTGTTGGAAAGGCTTGGGGAGGTGAGATTATTATGGCTCATGGCAGCTCCAATTTATGTGGGGTGGCAATTCTTGTTAAAAAGGGTGTTGATTGTACAATCCACTCTAAAATCCTTGACCCCTTGGGACGGTATGTCGTACTAAAAGCTGAGATTAACGATAAAATGTATGTTTTGATTAATGTTTATGCTCCCAACAAAGACACAAATGTCATTAACTTTCTTAGCAATCTACATACGACCCTGCGAAAAGATAACTTTGATGAAGAAGAGAACATTATTATAGGTGGAGATTTTAACTGCCCTCCTAATCCAATCCTTGATAAGAAAGGAGGTCTGTTACCTCCGAGAAAATCTGTTGTAACCACAATTGAAAATCTACAAGAAGAGTTCGATCTTGTTGACATATGGAGATCATTACAAAAAAGATGAAAAAAGCAAATATTTTGGTATGGGCTGGTCTCAGACATGCCATACCGTCCCACTTAATCTCAAAATCCAAAAGAAATAATCGCACCTTTTTACAATGCCACCCTCTGATTATTGAAAGCAATGTTTTTTAATATTCTAATGAAAAAATCATAAGACTATTATACAATGTTAATAAGTAAAAAGCACAGTTTTCTAACAATTCTTTGGTTCTGAAACGCGATTTTAACTTAAATGGGGATCAATTAAGAAAAGTGTTTCTTCTGTCGCGTATTGTGTATTCTGAGGCTTATGTTAAGGCCTTTCAATATAAGGTCCTTAACTTTATTCTATATACCAATACCAAATTCGATAGCGTTGATCCTAGCAGTACGCAGGACACCTATCATATATGAACTCAGTTAAATGACCTTGCTCTCCATGAGTTCTCGTAGCTCAGTGGATAGAGCTTCCGCCTGGTGTTCGGGAGGTCATGGGTTCGATTCCTGTCGGGGACTCAGAATTTTTCTTTGTCCCACGCTCGTGTCATGTTGATTAATTCACCTTCACATTTCATCACCGAGCTTAAAATTCACCATCTTTATTAACTTATCAATACCAAATTACATAAGATAGGATACATACAGACGATAAATGCTATTTTTGTAAGTCTGAACCAGAAACCCTATTGCACCTTCTTTTTAACTGCGTATACTTAAAGCTTTTCTGGATAGATTTTGAATTTTACTTTTACTCTTTATCAAAAGAATTTGTTCGTCTTAGCTTGCGAGATGTATTCATTGGCATTATAACTTCAGAATGCTCCTTACTAAATTTTTTCTTGTTGACAGCCAAACTATATCTATAGGATTGCATAAGATCTCAAATTGCTGGTTTTCAGTGTCACGCAATTCAAAATAGATCAAAATAAAAATCAAAACCGGTCGATAGATAAAGTCCAGAATCTGGAAAATGAAAGAACGTAAATTTGCAAAGACTCTCGCCAAAATTCTGGTCACAGCAATTT
Source organism: Orbicella faveolata (assembly GCF_042242905.1). NCBI lineage: Eukaryota > Metazoa > Cnidaria > Anthozoa > Scleractinia > Merulinidae > Orbicella > Orbicella faveolata. Next base: position 9,335,189 of record NW_028301558.1, on the reverse strand, counting down.
TTTTTTATGCGAGATATGCGGAGAAATTTTTTACCCAAATTTATAGAGATTTGTATGGAGACGCCATGCTGGTGAAACAGAAACATGTGTCACTGAGTTTTGCTACAAAAGCGTGGATTTATCCCTCATGGAACTCTAAAACATTAAAATAATACTTTCTCTAAGACATGAACTGTTCAGATAGCCAAGTTCCCCGAAATAAGTCACTTTTTTAACCATCATGACAGCTCTCTAGGCCGTCATGTAAATGCCGCGCACGCAAAAGCTTGGAAATTCGGGTTGGTACATTTCGCTGACCCCTAGTCCATATGCATGGACTACTCCGATGGACCTGGTCCATGGACTACTTGAATGGACTACCCATGGACTACCCTAAATGGGCCACCCTGAAATTTGTGGCAAACATAAATTTAACGATGCTAGAACCCGAACAAAAGATGCAATTGTTCGACAAACACAATTACGGAACACTTGCGATGTAACAGATTTAACGATCCCGAAAAAAAGATGCGATCGATCAGAGCAGTTGCGATTTAATCCTCAAACTTTTCCTTTGTCACAAAATATTGGATTCGAGAGAGTTTTCCTATTGTTGCCTACGTGATAAGACACGACATTCACATAACCGTCCATATAACTCCATACACCGCGATCTTGCATTTCTACTGCTGGCCCAAAGAGTGTAGCTAGCAGGCGCAGTAGTCGCTCACAAGTAGCTCACAAGTCGCTCACAACATGGAAAGCACGCTAGATGGTAAGTGGAAATCGCGTTCATCTCTGACTTGTGGGCCAGTTCTTTACGCCATGACAGGGAACGAGAAAAGCAACTCATTTCCTTTATTTCGGTTGTAATATTTTGTGACAAAGGTCCAGTTGGGGATTAAATCTGTTACATCGCAAGTGTTCCGTAACTGTGTTTGCGATCGATCGCATCTTTTGTTCGGATTTTAGCATCGTTAAAAATATATGTTTGCCACAAATTTCAGGGTGGTCCATTTAGGGTAGTCCATGGGTAGTCCATTCAAGTAGTCCATGGACCAGGTCCATTGGGGTAGTCCATGGACTAGGGGTCAGCGAAATGTACCAACCCTGGAAATTCAAGCGTAGTGTATCACAAAACCAAGAACCCATTCGGAGCGAAAATTTGTATGAATATTAGTTTTCGGCTGCTCTTATACATCATTTAAGTAAAATCTCAGGAAGATCAATAGTTTTGTAGTTCGAATTTTAGTGACGTCATGTGAAAACCAGCTATACTTAGCTGGGTTTAAGATAAAGATCAACTGAATTGAATTTGAAACGGGAAAATATGTCTACACTAAGAACAAAACTTTAGATCAATTTATTAAAAAATGGAGGACAATTTGTCCTGTGTAAACAATAACTGTATTCTAACTATTCATTATATTGCTTCCTTTGTAACTTTCTAGTACCTTTGTGATTGTATTTTAACATAAATGTATGGCACAGTATGTTTAGGCTAGTATTGTTAGTTATGAAATGATATTGTAAATAATGAGTTATTCGGCTTAATTAGCACGTTGCATTTGTAACTGATGTTTTAGTATTTGTAGTTGCCGTAGTATTGTAAGTAGTGTGAGTGCTCTGATAAAATTTAAAAAAAAAAGATTCTCGAGAAATAGGCGTATTTCCGAGAGTGCAATTTTTCAGTCAATCGCAATTTTTTGACTTACTACGCATGTGCTGCATTTAACTGGGTTCTTTCGGTAACAAAGAAAAAGCTGATAATTGCTGGGTTCTTTGCATCGCTACCTTTTCTAACATATCTTTGTAATAAAAGACTAAAGCCATCAATACACTGCGTTCAATTATAGAGAAAAATAGCACAGATAGTGCGGGTGTTGAGTAAATAAAATGATCGCTCTATCGACGGCATGTTTGTTTCTTGCTATCCTTGTGCGCGCGCTAAATTGCATCAGCAAAAGCGCGCGCGAAAACTGTGTTCGGCCACCTCAAGCATAAACTATTGCTCCAGTGATTTGGTTAAGGTAATTCCTCTGAAATAAAAGTGACAATAGATTTTTGTTCAAACTTTGTCCACTGAATATTTGTCATATGATAACTTCAATTTTGAAATAAAAAAGGGGGGTGTCCATGCTCATTAAGGAGCAGGAGGCATTGAAAATGCCCCATTTTGGCATTATCTAATGCTTATTATAAGAACGCATTCCCAGTAATTTTAACATCTTTGTAAGCCCGGACTCATAAGAACACGCATTAAACTACAGTCAATACATTGTGTCGGACACAAATAAACGTTTCAGTTTGATTGAGACAGAAAGCTGAATCCTTGATTAAGAATTTGAACCAAATTTCTTGACATGGTTACCGACTGCAAAATAGAAAAGACCACAGTGTATCTGCTATTTTTCTTATTTATTCAATTTTCAGCAATAGAAATTAGATCAGTCTTTTCTCACGCAAAGCTTGTGATTAGTTGATTACAACGACTGAAAAAAAAAATTGGGGTGCCCATGCTCGTTGGTGAGCTAGAGCCATTTTTCAACTGACAGAGCTCAATATCAAGGCAAATCCGTCATGTTTTCAATATGCGCGTGCACAAGCGCGCGCTAATGACGCCATAAATTATGCGCAGTAAGGATGCGCAATGCAAATGTGAGGAATGACCTCAAGGTCATTCCCCAGTATTACATTGCGCATCCCTACAGCGCATAATTTCACACGTGATTAGCGCGCGCGCATTAAAAAATGGCGGTTTTTTTCTTTACAGCTGGACCTCGCCATAGAGGTAAATCGTCATTTTCTCGCAAACGAGTATGGTGTCCTGTCATTTTTTTCTGTTGTTTTGAATTGCGTAATAAATTTCTCTGTGTAAAATAAATATGGACCAATTCTCAGTGTAGAACAAACAGCAATCGCCGGAAACGTGAATTTAGTAAGCAATCGTAACTACAATCATGGTGCTATTACAAGGATTTATATGGGTATAACCAAGATGCTTTTGCTCCTAAACGAACACGGGGGACCCCTCATTTTTATTTCAAAATTTAAGTTCCTATAATATAAATAATCGATTAGCAAAGTTTCACAAAAATGTCAGAGCAGGTTCTATTTCAGCGGAATGCCCTTAAAAGTCGGTTCACAAACTGCTGTTTATTAAAATTCTTTAAAAATTCTATAAACACCGTGAAAACTAAAATAAAAGATACAAATAAACTACACATTAGCTTGCGAAAATAACAGGATATAAATACATTTCAAATGCTTCGAAAGTTACAAAAGTGAAAGGAGAAAACTTAAGATCGATTTACAGTAACGGTAAAACGATGTCGTATACAACTTGACTTTATCTAAAACCTTAAGACTTAAATTTACAATTCACAAGCGATGAAACTGAACTTAAACGACTAAAGATACAAACCGCTTACATAAACAAACTAAAATAGCGTAAAAAATAATTACCTCGGTGCTGCCTTGATCACCAGAACAATGATAAACTTGGAGAAACTTGTTAACGTGCGGTGAATTAACAGATCTTGCGTCAACTGATCTTGCTAACGAAAAAACTACTCTTTGATAACGCTAGTTGGGTGTCGCGGCGCTACGCGTTGCTTTCGCGACACCATAGAGCTTACTAGAAAGACCTAGGAAAAAGGGTAGCGTACACGCGAAACAAATACGCATGAAAAAGCCTTAAATAACTGAATAGACGTTCAAATAAATTTCCAATGACTAAAAAATAGTACTCTCAAGGCTACAAAGTATAGTAATTGAGCGTAAAACAGCTTAAATTAGAAACCCGTTGAAAACTTGCGCAATGTTGCGCGTGCAAATTTGTTGCAGAAGCGCGCGCCTCTTCAAGTGTCGTACATCGCGCGCGCACAACTTAACTGCTGTAGCTACATCTAGCTACACAAACCGTTAGGCAGTAGCCACATGCACGTTTTGCGAGCCTATTTTTAAAGGAGCAGACATGATATTTGAAATGTTAGCCGCCTTCGCTTCTCGTCAAATCCCTTCTAAACGGCTCAGAAAGACCCAGGAACACAGCTAAATAAGCAGCAGCAAGCAGTATCAGGCCTACCCTGGAAGGAGAATGACCTACAAGAGTTTGGTACAGTGAGATAGTCACAACGGTGAATCAGCTTGCTACAGCGACTGTTAATTAATGTTTTTATTTAATTTTTTTTCCTCCCCAGAACGATATTCTGTTAAAAGATCAAGTAAAGAAGCCAACAGCCGCCTTGTTTTGACAAGAAACGTTTTTATTTACAGCGCTTTACAGCCGGCTAAATAACGTAAAAGAAATGTTGGTTGACTTAGTCTCGTATAGCCTTACATAACACCCTCACTGACTTCACTTTTTTAAAACAAGGAGTAGATTAAGGACTAGTTCCTAAAACTATCTGTTGTGCTATTTAAATGGGGTTTTCAAGAGTAATTGAGTAATAGATTTAGGTTTAATCAAGCATTGGCTTTTCGCCTAGGCAATTGAAGGATTCGCTGTAAAGTGCTATCTTCCATCAAGAGAGAGTATAGGCTTCTTCCTCAAGGTGCTCAAGATATTCTCTCCCAAGTTGCCATAAAAGATATTTGAGGAGGATAAAAGTACATGAAGGCCGCTTAGGCAGCCCACGTTGAGCAAAACCTGTGTCAAGGGATTTGGTATTTTTTTCACTCTACCAAGATTTCCGAAACAGGGGTTGATCTAAAAATACCTTGAGGGGGATTACCTTGAGAACAAGGGAGGGACCTTCATGTTCTATTGTTTCTCCATTAAGAAGAGGGTTGAGTTAAGCTAAAAAAAAGTGTTCTGACCGAGTGCTTTTTACAGGGCTCGTTCACAAATAATTTCTAACATAAGCGACCGTGAAAAGAGGCATGTGCCTATGTTCGTTTAGCCTGCGAACGCAGACGTATTTCCGGCTGTCGCTTGTCTCCGCCGAAAATAACGTCTGCGAACCCGAGCCAGGAAGCGATTTCTGTGACGTAATGACTTTTGTTTGTCCTTGGCCAATCAGATTCCATGATAGAAGGAAACTCGAGTGCTCCTCGCAGCGAATACCTCGCGCAGTAGTTCTGGGGCTACTTGAGCTAAACTGTGATTGGCTTAAAATTCCTACGTCACAGAAATCGTTAGTGGGGAGGAGCGTTGCGTGACGACCCTAATAACGGCTGCGAAGGAGACTACAGTCACAAGGGATCTCGGTCATAGGCACCACTTCAGTTGTATGTCATTAAGGACATTTACATGCATATCTAGTTTCACGGAACAAATAATGTATTACATTTGTCTCGCTCAGTAACACGAAACACTTGTTTACCATAGTTAGCAAAATATAGCATTAAACTACTATAATGAGAAGTTGACTAAAGTTAGAGCAGTTAATTTTATTTACGTAGTGTGGTGAAAAGTGAATGAAACTATAGTTATTCTAAACAAGTTATCTGTGGGTTAGGATGGCGTTCCACCGAACACCCCGCGTTGAGATGACACTGATTTACCAGTTTACGGGAACATTAAGATATAAGTGACAAATCTTATAAAACTCTCCACATCGTTACAGACAACCATGATACGACCAAAGTTGTAAGTGAACCTTTTTACCAAAAGGTGATATCCATACTTCATACCACCCTATCAGACCCTCTAAACGTAAACAAAAAAGTCCGGTAGGTAAAAGAGGGGACTCAGCTGGTCAATTAAAATTTTGCTTTTCCCGTAACCGTTGTGGATAAGAGGAAGTATATTGCGCAGAAGCGTTTAGCTGGTGCGGGAGTTGAGGTCCTAGCCCATACTAACTTATGCAACTGTTTCCAGAAACGCTTCTACATAGACGGGCCTAAAATTATTTATCTGGCAAGTCATGCGTATTTTGCATAGCTCAGTAGTATGTGTTTACAGTGAAACAGACAGATAACGTCACCTACCAAGAACACCACATGCGGTATAGTATAATTCAGCGGATCATTAGATAATGCAATTCGAGAGTTTTCATTGGCTTAGCCATCATGAGGTATGAGCCATTACACTATGCTCTACAAATATTGTAAGCGTACACGTGATTTTTGGGGGCGTTTAATTTTTTATGTTTCTTTAGTTTTCTATATTTTGGAAGGGTTTTTAATAAAACAATTATTCCATTCGCGCTTGCTGGATATGAGATGATTATAGCCAACTCACTCGGCGCCACGCGCCTCGTTGGCTATCTATCATTTCATATCCAACGCTCGCTCGTGGAGTGATTGTTAATAGGGACTTTAAGCAGCGGGAACGCGGACGCCGACGGGGACGCCGAAACCTGTGAGAAGGCTGGGGAGAGAACGCCGTTGTGGCGGGAATTCACAAACATTAAGCAGCACCGTCGGAAACCGCGGTTTCCGCACTGTCAAGCTTATTGACATTATTGATATTCGTCCTCTGTTTATCAGGATGAACTAGGATGACTTCATTGAAAGGAGTTCGCAATCAACTCTTGATAATCCACGATGAAGGTGTGTTAAACGATGACGAACTTCTGCTCTTGAACGATTTAAACCGGTCTATTATATTAAATGATCTCGACCAACCTTATGATTCCTTTCCTGATTTCAACTTCAGTGGTTTGAAGACGACGAGTGCCTGTCCGAATTTCGCTTCCACAAACGCAGCTTGCCCCTTGGCCCCCTTCTCGCTGAGTTGTACAATGAAATAAATGAACTTATTATCAGCAGATGTTTAATCAGACTGGCGCGACAAATGCAAATCAGTGCCGACTGATAAAGATCTATAAAGTAAACCCCTGATCGCCGACTGGTTTGATTTCGCTTCAGATTTCTCGACGTTTCTTTAAAATGAAATATCTCACATGACAAGAGAAAACAAGCATTAAAGTTCCTCAAAATTTGTAACACGGGTTATTTAACGTTGGCACAGCAGAGGAAACGAAAGCGAAAACTCATGTTTTCAGACAACGAGAAATGAGCTTCCCTCACGTCGGGCCTGAACGCAGAACGTCAACCTGTTTCCCGCCAATCATGCGCAGTGGACCTTTTGGTTTTTCCCTGATCTTATCGCGTTCCCGTCGCCGTCCGCGTTGTCGTTGCTTTAAGTCCCTAATTAGACAATTCTGCTACGTGGCTCGCTTCTGTACTCGAGAAATAAAGACAAACGGCGGTATCCATTCGATAAAAAATTCCGGTTACAATTTCCGAAAATTTCGACTGACTAATGGAACTGTAATTTCTCGGAGTTTCCGGAAAAGACGACCACCTTGCGAAGTATTCCGACCGACCGAAATTTTCGGAAATTTCTTACCAGGAATTTCCAGTCCATTTGACTTTCCTCCCGAAATTTCCCGAACTTTCTGTTGAGTTGTTCGCTTTTCGGAAATTCAACAATTTCTGGAATATCTGGGGCGGTTTCCATTCAACCAGAAATTGTTGAATTTCTGAAAAGCGAACCATTGAACCGACATTGATTCCCGCACGAAAATCATCAAATTGAACGGATTTTTGAAGTTTGGCTGTAGCTCTCGGTGTTGTCTTCTTTTCCAAGATTTCCGGAAAATGCGTTTCCATTCGTCACTGGAAATTTCCAGAAGTTTAAACCAGATTTTTTTTCATCGAATGGCAAGTGCCCCTGAAAACGTTTCCAGGAAATTTCCGTACCATTTGTTCCCGTTTCGAAATTTTCGGTTTAATGAAAAGCGCCCCAGGACTCGTGCATACAATGAATCGATCAATCATTGCGTATTATTTGCTCTTTCACAGCTGTCAGTTGGTTATTTCTGCCTTTTTAAAAACAATTATTTTTATTTTTTATTTTTTAAGTTTTGAAACTTGTGCTAAAACACTCGCCAAGAATACTGATGTGTATTTTTTACAACACAGCTGTAAAAATGTTACGATTGATACATATGCGTTGAAAATGTTTAATAACAAGACGTTGTGCATGCATGAATCGACCAGTTTAAATAGGCAAATATATTTTGTATTGAGACCTTTGTACCGCAGAATTATATAATTGTGCGGAAACAAAGCTCTTGGCAGGTCCGTTTTGTTTTTCTGTTAGCCTTCCACATATAACGCGATAGAAGCGCTATGAGAGTCCATCTAAAACACAGAAGAGAAGAGTTCACCATAGTATTTCAGTGCTTTATGTTGGAAAGGAATTATGTATGTCAATTGCAATTTCAATCACAAATGCATTAAAAAAAAAGGAAAAACAACATTTGTTGGCGCTGTTTTAGTGATATTCCCATAAATATTCCATTGGCGACCATTGGCGCCTTTTTAAATATTAATTATCTTAACTTGGAAGATGGCTATCGCGGTAAAATTAGCTCATAGTCATTCTTGCTGCGGTTGTTTGTAATAGACGTGAATACGACAGTATCATGCACAAATGAAAAACGAAATCCATAACAATGGATAACTTGTCGATTACGGCACATAATCAGATCGAAGATAGGGAGGAGTTGCTCGTAAAAAACTGTTTGGACTTTACGAAAGTCGGTACTTTGGCATACAGCGCACGCCATGTCTACATTTGGCGCCAGCTATAGCTAACAGAAGCGACAACCCTACAAATACGTTGTTTGCACACTAGCAGCTGTTAACTTAAGTTAAATCTCCTATTCTCCAAAAACAAACAAGTCAAAAGCCTCATCAGTTGTCACATGACTTGCAACAGTAGCTACGAACCAATGATATCTTTCGTTACTTTGTTATGGTGGTTTGAAAGTGGACATTTCTCAATTATGAAAAAAAACAACCACCTTGTTCAAGAAATAGAAGTAAAGATGAATATTTGCTAGTCACAAAATGATGCGTGTGCGAACTTCAACGGTCAGAAGGCGCCGGACACAGAGTGCATCGAGCGCGCCACAAAAAGAAAAGGATCATAACAACCACCAAAACAGAAATCAAGGCTCGACGCGGGAGAAAAAGAAGTCGGTGCAGTGGGCAGATGATGTAGATCGCGAATTTCCCAAAGGCTCTCTGCGGAAATTCAATTCCGATGGCTATTTAGAGTTCGACAAGGCACTTAGGAAACTGACCAAGGTGTCGAGTATTCTGGAAAGATCGGCAACGCTGGAGAAAGATTTTGAGGAAAATCTGCAGAACATTCAAAAGAGGCTCGAGACGGAAGTTGATTTGAAAGTTACTGAGGAATCAAGTGAAGGGTGCATTTGAAAGAGGACTTTATAAACATGCAGGACCTTCTAACAGCTAGAGTAAAACACGACGTTTGGCGGAAATACGATACCTTTCTCTGCTGTTCAGCTTGGATCGAACACAAAGCCCTTTACTAATATAAGAAGCAGAAAATCCTAGTTATAGAGAAAGTAAAATTGCCTCTGAACTGTGACAGACAATGTCAGCCACGTACTGACTTCAAAACTGAACAGCAAATAGGCAGCTTAAATTGTAAAATATTTATAAAGATCTATAAACCAGCACCCTTTGCCTTAGTGAAAGATTGATCGAAGCGTTAAATTGAGCTAGAGTGTCAAAATAGCATTCTTTGCGAAGCTCCATAAGTTAAGAAGTTGCGTTTCCTGAAATTAATGAAACCAAACTGCTGTTTCTGTCCGCTTATCTGTGGCCCGACGTAGAATCGTAAAACATTTGCATGGTAGTAAATTATTGAATGTTTAATGACCGATCAGGTGGATTTGTGTGTGGCCAGTTTCTTTCAAGTTAGGTTCATTGACAGAAAGAAAATCAAGAGTGTATCAACTCATTGCTTGGAAAATAGATTAGTAGCTGTAGTAGTTATAAAATAATTTTGTCATCATCCACAATTTTGGCTTCTCTATAGTTAGAGCCCCGTTGCTAAGGTGACAGAGAGTAGTTAAACAGACCAGCCGGAAATCAGTCTGTTGATTAAGACTGATAGTTATCCTAAAACCCTCCGACACTTGATTCATATTCGTTAACTTCAAATATGTTGGGTTATTTAAGGATCACGCAAAGGTACAGTGAATATCGCAATGCATCTACATTAAAAATATGTATAAACTCCAGTAACCGATGAAGATTTTTTTTTTTTCAAATTCAATTTCAAGCACTTATTCATAATTGAACAAGACAGTCTTATTTTCTAATTAAATATTCTAGCATTCAATTTTGAAAAAAAAAATTCTTGTATATCCTGTTTAGTTTTCTTATATATTCAAGCGCAGAAAGAATTGGAATATATTTGTCGCGTCCGTTATCAAATAGTCAGGCAATATGAATTATACCTTGCATGCGAAGCCGAAAGCCTGAAATAACGTCATGAAACCTTTAAAACGAAATGTCTCGGGGTTTGTTTTTAACATGATACAGAATCTTAAATAGAAACTTGTAAAGCATGATTCAAAACTTGTTTTCAAGCGAAATTAAAAATGAAAATTAGCTCAGAAAAAGATCGTCTACTTTGTGGCTACATGTAACGATGGTAAACCGAAAGAAGTGGCTCATACTTTGAGAGACTCGAGGTAAAACCCGCAGGCTTCTTCTCCAAGTCAGCACCCGATTGAAATTGTTCGAGCTGTCCCCTCACATTTTCAATAATTTACCAGGAAGAAATGGTTCGAGTAGGGGTGTTGGACAAGTCGACTGGCACAAAAAACGCGGCCGGCGTTTTGTATCCAATGTTGTAAACACGATGTGTGTAATTGTCTCTCGAAACTTCTATATTACCTTGGTTTACGTAACTGATCTTCCTTTGAAAACGTTTAAACTTGCCTAAGGTAAATATTAATTCTCTCCCCCACTCCGCTTTATTTATGAAGGGAAATATTTTCATGCAATTTAAATGAAAGTATATAAGTAGTTTACACATCCCTTCAAAGTCTTTCAGCAGGTCTTTTCTCTGGCATCGAAGTGGCGCAAATATTTTTTGTCTATTTTTTATCTAACGGTTAATCTTTCTTAGTTTTAAATCCCCCATCGCGCTGGGAGGTATAACATTACTCTATTCCGCGGGAAACATACTACATATTTTGCACAAATGAACGCAGAGATTAAAAAATTAGGCTTTCGGGGCTCCCTAATCATGCTACAAGGGGAAAATTGAAACTCAAAAAAATCTGTACTAACGTTTAACAATAATATGCGAAAATTAGCTCTTATTATTCGGATTTGAACAAAATAACTACAAGGTATAAAGGTAAGCAATCATAATAATTGCTTCCCATAAGATCCAAATAATAATAATGGTAATAATTTTCTTCCCTATGTTTTTGTTTCTTTGTAGGTGGTGTGAGTCTGTGATGCGAAGACACAAAAACGTGGTATAATTATCTCATTTTTTTTTAATATTGGAAAATGAAAACTGGAACTTGTCAACACTGCAACGATTTTTTGGGAACTTACTCAAGTAAAGTTACATCGCAAGTTGCAATTTTTCTTAAGCAAACTGTCCTAATCAATACCTAACGTGGTTCAGTGGCCTTGTTCACGCCTCTTCTGTCTTCTTCCACTTCCTCGCCGGTGATTCCCGCGGCATTTATCTCAAGATCTGTGCCCATAGGGAGGTCACGTGGGTCATAAGAGGGAGATATATTTAGGCCCTCGCCCTTTAAAGCACCAGCTCCCTCGTCATCGCTTCAGTTGGGCCTCCTTGTATGGCCTTTAACAGGTTTGTTCTGACTAGTCCTTTCATCCAGGCTAGAAGCGCGATGAGAGCTTGATGGAGCTGTCATACAGCTTTGGTTCACTCTTGCTACTTTGATTGTACTGCGCCAGTGCCTCTGTCTTCTGGTTTCGTATTCTTACTTCTTAAATTTCTGCTTAGTCTTCGGTCTTTTTCCAGTATTTGTATTCTTTGTTCCATCCTTTTCTTTCTTTTTAGACAACTTCAGTTCATTAATTTTGACACAAAATTAACAAAAATCATAGCGTATAGCCTAGGTTGGTGGACAGGGGAAGTCGTGATTTCTTGCACCACTCCCCCAAACGTCTCCATCTATAGGCTGTAGGGCTATAGATGATCTATAGGTGGGCTCTTTGTAACTGAAACCAGGGGGAGTTTAGGTTATTATTTCGTCCTTAGGCTTAATCCTCTTTGTCCTACGTAGCACGGATGAACGCTGTCACAAAGGAATGTCAATGCTGTCTGCCAGATAACCACCTTTGACTCTGGCTCCAAATGCACCAAGCCTGGTGTGTCTTTTCTTGTTTCACTGAGCTTCTCCATGTCTCTTTGGACCAATCTCATTTCCTCGTCCCTGCAGGAGCTCATCTCATCGTAGCCCTGGGGATGGTGTTCAGAGTCATTCTGTTGATGTGTCCAATCACCACCACCTCTTCCTTTTAATCTGAATTCATCGGGGCGGATACAGAATTTTAGAGAAGGGGGTTTGAGATACGGACCCTGAAAGACTGTCCCCTGTAAGGGGTTCCGGGGGCATCCGTCCACGGAAAACTTCTAAAACTGAGGTCCTCAGAAATGCGATTTCCAACGTCCTGAGGCCAAGTCAGCTTGATATATTGTACCATTTTTTTAAATTTATTACCCCTTCCCCCTAGATCCGACCCAGCTTTTCATAGTGTTCAAAAATGAGACAACTGGAGATGGAGTTGCAAGCCCACTAAACGTCGACCCCAAATCCACAATTACCTCTATTGGTTGTTGAAACCAGTACGAATTAATAATACATAAATATGTACATTACAGTGTGAGGTGCGGTGGCCTCATGGTCAGTGCACTCGACTCCAGAACAAAAGGTCTCGGTTTGAGCTCTTGCCGGGAAGGGAACACTGCATTGTGTTCTTGGGAAAACACTTCACTCTCACAGAGCCTCTCTTCACCCAGGTGTATAAGTGGGTGCCAGCTATCCAGGAGGGTGGGGGGGGGGGGGGGGGGGGATAGAAATGTTCCTAGTCACTTTATGCTATGTTTCAGCTCCAACCTTATGGGCCACTTGGCTTGTATGCAGACTTAGCCATTTACGTTACATTACATTCAAATGTTCTTTTGTTTTCCCTTAATAGTATGTACATTTTAATGAAAATTAAGGCCCTATTTCCCTTGCAGGGAAAAGGACATTATGCTGATTAATTAAAATGTCTCATTTAATAGCGAACTGCATACTCGCATATTTTAACTATGAATGTTTCTATCTGAAGTTATATGACTCTATATAAAATATTCGTTAAACTCAAAATATACTTCTTATTTTCTTATTCATATCCATACATTCCTATCAATGTTTGTTTGAAAATTTACTGTAACATTTAAGCATAACCATGAAGGTAGGCAGTACCTCATCACTCCTGCCCCACGAAAAGAAAAGCTATTGCCCCAAATAATGATGCAGCTTATCTGCAAGAGCATCTAGAAACAAATTCTTAAATTTTTATAAATTGCATTTTGTTGAGAATTACATGCCACAATTGAATACAAAAAAAAAACATATTCTTGTGATTCAATGACTCTGTTTGTGGTTATATATTAAGAGACCACATTCTTTTACTATAATTTTTCTCTTTTCATGCTTAACTCTGAAACCTGAAAATACTTTCTCCAAAATTTGATTTCTATTATATTTTCTATTGTTGATTTTTGAGTGCAGTTTATCTGTAAGTGTACAGTAGCTTTTATCATCTGCAAATGTTTAGAACATTTTGCCATCCACAATGGTGTACGTGACTGTACACATTATTAACTAAGATGAGATGTGAGAAGAAATCAGATATTACATTTTGACCTGCGCACTCAGCGAATATAAAAGATAAAGTATTACATATTGCGTTAAGAACAGCAACCACTTTTCCAATGCCTAACCATTGGCTGTGGATTTTCTAGCTCCACAGTCTGAGATGCCGATGACTCTTCTTGCTTCACTTTCTCGACCAACATCTCCGCAATGCTTTTAAAAGTATCTTGAACACCTTCCCCTGTCTTTGCTGATGTACGGACACTAAGGCAGCATTCATTTGCATTGTTAAATAACTCAGTGGTTTCAGTGGATATCTGACATTCTAAGTCCTTTTTGTTGCCGACGAGTATTTTCAATGCGTCTGGAGCATGTTCTTCTAGATCCCGAATCCAGTGACCTAAATAGTGCATGGACGAAGGCTCATCGACACTATAAACAAAAATTGCTGCATGAGATCCACGATAGTAGTTATTTGTAATTGTGCGGAATCTTTCCACTCCTGCAGTGTCCCAGACACCAAGCTGTATAACAAAAAGATACTCTGATCAGAACAACTTTATCAGCAATGTTGGCTTTTGAGAGAAGGTAAGAATAAAAGAAGAGTGCTCTAAGCGTTGTCACTATCCAGTTATGTGCTTTGAGTATTCTCAAGATATAGCTTGCCAAGTTTTTCTCATAGCAGCACATTCAGTTATTAGGAGAAATAACACTGTTGATGTATACAGTATGGTTATTAATTTTGTGTCAGAAGAATATCACCTTTTGTGATACGTTTCTGTTTTGTGTTCATAGTAATTGGCTTGAACCCAGGAGTATCAGTAGTTGGTATAGTGTGATCATCTGCGTGAGGGTAGTTCTGAAAAGAACTTTTGTTGGTGACTAACATCTCAACAACCTGACCTCATTAAGTACCCTAACCCAGATGATCAAACTATAAAAACTAATTTTCTGTTATTCAAGGGTAACGTCATTTCATCCCCTGAGGTATTTGGAGACTACATGTATTCTCTCAATTTCATCATTGAGATATATAATGCCATTAAGCACAAATATACATGATTGTAGCAGTGAGTTTTTTTTACAAGCCAAGGTCATTCTTTTGTGTTCTTAGAGAAAGCACTTTACTCTCAGACTGCTTCTTTAAATTCTTAAAAAGGAGTACGGTAATAGGAAAGGATGACTTCTGTCAGTGATATTTAAACACCGTCTAGTGATCTACCAACATTCCTAGCCTTACTTCATACTACAGAGACTAGAGTTAGGTGCCAGGAGATAATTATTAACTTACACCTGCCAAAAACATTGCACTTTTCTGCTCTTCAGGCCATTGGGTATGCATGTATGGTATCTGGATCAATCTTAATTCAGGTATATGGTATTTTTTTGTTGTCACAATTTGGGTATCTAGTTTTTCCTGAATTTTAAGTATTCAGTATATGCATGTAGACATGAATTAACTGTATAAGATATTATGTTAGGTATATCTTAAGAAACAAAAATCAGGCATAGTGGTATCCCACTGACCCCCTTTCTCCCCCTCCACCCCCTGCCCCCCTCGCCTCTCTGGCTGGTTTGACACTTGCTTATAAAATGATAGGCCCCTAAAATGGCACCCTCCTACACCAAACGCTACGCTGCACTGTTAGCTATGTAGCATTCGGTGTACAAGTAGGACAAACCAACTGTATACGAGGTACTAAGATGGACACTTGCAGGTTGATATAAAAAAATTGAGCCTTTTTTACTATAACTGCGCAGTTTCAGGAAACATCCATACCCTCCCTACATAAGGTCAGTGAAATAAGTAATGAATCCCTCACTCAAATTTCAAGTACAGAAGGGTGGTCATTTCAAACCAAAGAACCTCGGCTGCTGCTGGGGGTATGAGGTAAGATCCCAGGGGCAGTAGCCTGCGAGCAAGCTCACTTTTGAGACACGCACATGGGCAGCAAAGAACAAGCGATCCGGCAGGAAGGAGTCTGGTGAAGAGGTGCCAAGAAAGTGAGCCTGCCTTGATCTGTGTAATTTTTCATTTCTGCTACGCCTAAGTGAAGTGAAATACCATTGGTCAAAAAGCGGGAAAGGAGAGCAAACTGTCAATCTATTATTTTTGATGAGGAGCAATTAGATCTCCATGGAGTCAGTAATTTACCGCAGGTTCTGGCAATAAAAAATAAGTCGTCCACATCTGGAGTCAGCAGGAAAGAGTTGAGTGTGCGTATTACTGATGTTTTAACAATGTTCCAGTATATTTCTGGTGAAATTTCAAACCAAAGAGGGGGCAGGAAATAGCAGTTGAAAGTATGTTGATGGATGTGGGCCTGCTCAGGCTAAGGGGGGGGGGGGGGGGGGGGACTCCCATATAAAATGGATGGGTGTGCTCTTCATAACTTTTAGGAGTTAAAAAAGGGTTTTTGGTACCTCTTAGTTATTTTTTCCTCAAAAAGGTGGTAAATATATAGAGGAGATATTTTAAAATTATCATATCGAAATTAAGTTATAACTAATAATAAGCCGGCTTAATTAAGACCTTACGATGAGCTTATGTTTGGATTTCAGCTTAGTTAAGGCTTCCGGTGATCAGCTGACAGTCACAAAAAAGTAAGCGTACATATTATGTAAGCTAGTTGACACTTTTCAGCAAGCAGAGAAAGAGAACGTGAAAAGAAATTGTCCCACAATTGCTGATCCAACAAACTGGAAAAGATAGCATGCAGAATATACATAAAAGAGTTTAAGTAACGTATATCCTTTCTATTCTGCCAAGTAGCTAGTATTCTGTATTTACAGCTAAAAATATAAGCTCAATATTAAAACGACGGCTTTCAAATTCACTTACCGTCACTTGTTGGTCGCCAACCTTAACGTACAAAGAGAAGCTATCAATTCCCACTGTACTTTTCCTACCGTCGCTGAATGAGTTTTCCTTTGCGCGATGAAAAATTGCTGTCTTTCCAACCCCTGCTTCCCCCAACAAGATCACTTTGAAAAGAGGACCCTTTTCGACATTTAGACCCGCCATATTGCTCTCCTCTTGTCCCTACCCGACTGGACACGGACAAAAAGTGTTTTCAACAGGGGAGGGAGACGGGTAACTGTTGCATAGCTATAGATCAAGCTGAATGTCACCAGTTTCTCTAAAGTGCTCGTAGTGAAGAAATGGGAAAAAAAATAATTATGTGAAAGAGGAAATTTACTTTTCCCTGCGACTTGCATGCAAGCCCCATCGGGTAGTCGTACTAGTACTAGTTGTTGTTATAATAATAATAATAATAATAATAATAATAATAATAATAATAATAATAATAATAATAATAATAATAATAATAATAATAAACTCTATACAAAGGCAAGCAGAACAATTCAAACAAGAACTAGACCTAACAATACCAGATACTACAAAAGATAACCTTGCTAGGTACAGCACACATTTTGAGGAGGGTGCTATCAAGCTAAAAACTGGCTATCCCCTAGTGCCCCAGGACCATGGTTTGGTCTCGGCCCTAAGGACTCTAAGCAAACATTACGTGAGGACGATAATAATAATAATAATAATAATAATAATAATAATAATAATAATAATAATAATAATAATAATAATGATATCCTCCCTGTGCCACCCCACTGTGTAAGACTGTGTTGTGTGCAATTTTCTCAGCCTCGTCCCCAGGGTCCTCTCTCTACCCTGAGAGAGAACCCTGGGAACCAGGTTGGTGATTTCTGCGAAAAAGTAGAACCACGTCAACGTCGACAGCAAATATCATGGCCGAAGAGGAGAGTATTAGGCTGTACAAAATCGTGCTGGCTGGTGATCTCGGTGTAGGCAAGACCTCCATATTTCAAAGGTACGACATCAACAAGTTTTTTGAGAACAAGGAATCGACGTTTGGCCTGGACAAGTTGACCAAAGATGTTAAAGTGGACGGAAAGCGATGCAAGGTTAGTTGGATCGAAGCTATTCGAATTTATCTGATGTAGAATCGCAACATTAACAGATCAAGGGATTATGATATGAATACCTCACGTTTTGTTAAGAATATGCATTGGATATTTGCCATACTAAAACATCATGACCACGGTACAACCTAAGGAAAGTGCCTCAAATTTTGATGCAAGCTATTCACTCAGAAGTTATGCACATTTTTTCAAAACTATTTGGCTTTCAGTATTTAGTTTCATGCAGATGTTTTTCAATAGCTACATAACTTAAACTGCATAGGACTTAAAGAAGTATTTTTAAAAAATACTGAGTTAACTGTGATTGTTTAAAAGCACACGGAGTAGAATACTTCTGGAAAACACTGCATGTGCCATTGTGAACAAGATTTTGTTTTAAAAAAAAGAAAAGAAAACATAATTTAAAGGAAAAAAATCATTTCCTTGTTTCCACGTATTACTGCACCTGGAAAGAACATGTGCAATTAGGAATTTAAACTTGAGCAATTAATGTGTGTCTATATATAAATGGACCAACCAATCACATTTTATTCCTGCGGCATGTTGAAAAGTGAGATAGTTTGCATGTAATGGAATGAGCCAATTGGCTTAATGGCTTATGTTCTCAGGTGTGTTTAATGTACTGTGTTGTCATAGTTTCTTAAAAAGCTAAAGTTGAGCTTCAACACTTTGTGACCTGGGGCACAATTTGCAGGCTGTTGTTAAAAAAATTTGCAAATATGATGAAAAAGATCCTCCAGAAAGGAAGGAGCTTGAGAAGGGAATCTCTGTCTCGCATTGTAGGACGTGAATATAGGTAACCATTAAAGGGAAGTCTGTTAGTGGATGTTTCACTGGCTGAGAAATAAGATGAATTACCAGTAATTCAGCCCCAATTGCCCTAAATTCATGTTGCAGTGTATAAATTTTTTTGTATGGCAATTCTATAACTGTGAAAATTTCCATAGACTGTAGGGAAGATAGAGGGGTGGTCAGAAGTTTCCATGTTCCATTCTCTTTTCTATTCCCGTGACAAACATGGCCAATTTTTTCAAGTTTATCATTTCGCCATTTTATAATCCTCCTAAGTCTTTGTCAGTTTAAGCCATTCTTGTTTATTTTCATTTTCTATTCCATAGAAAACTATTGAAGTGACCTTCAAAAAGTAATAAGAAAAATGACATGAAATATTGTGACATTGCTCCTTCAAGGCCTTGAATTTTGATTTTCAAATTCAAGCACTTTCAAGTTGTATGCAAAACCTGTACTGTAAGCTGACTATGAGATGAACTCAGTGACCTTAAGTACATGTAATTGACTAATTATTGTTATTTTGAATCTTTACAAGGTTAATGTGTGGGATACAGCAGGAATGGAACGAACAAGGTCCCTAACATCAAACTACTACCGTGGTTCTCAAGCTGTTATCCTTGTGTATGCTATTGATGACATGTACTCTCTGACTGTGTTACGCAACTGGATAGTTGACATAACAAAGGATGCCCAAAACGCCTTGAAATTTCTTGTTGGCAATAAAATAGATCTTGCAGATGAAGTATCACAAGTCGATGATCAACTAGCAGAGTCATTTTGCAAGAACAATGGAATACAAAAATTGTATAGAGTTTCGGCCAAGACTGGTGCTGGAGTCAAAGAGATGTTTGATGACGTTGTAAAGATGTTGATATCCAATAAGGAGTCCACTGTAATACGGGATAAAAGTGCCTTTTCAGTCTATGCGGATGACAGCAAGACATCAACCTCAAACAATGGCTGCCCATGTTGACAGATTTATAAACCATTCCAAAGTTATATTATATTATAAAAATTAACTTTTAAGGCAGGATTATGACACTAGCATGCAAATCAGATAGCATAGATTTCTAAACATAACTAGTGCATTGCTGTTAGTAAGTAGCCTCAATAAGTCTCCAGTGAGGGAGCACCATAGCTGAAGTCATAAAAGTGATTTAAGGTCAAGAAGCATTCATCCTATTCTCGCAGCTTCCAAGGTTTTATCCTAACCAACAAAGATTGTACTCTTCCTGGTCCAAACCGTATCTGCCTTTTGGGGGGCAGATGTTGACATCTCCCGTGATTTATTACAGTACAGATGCATGGCAACCTGGAATCTACTTGACGTCATCTATGCATGTATGCATCTGTCCTCTATCAAATCATATGTAAGAGCTATTCAAAATGCAAGAATTATGCAAGAATTATAAAACTTATATTGATGGCTCCTAGCCTTAGAGAGGGACAGTTTATTTTTCTTCTGAATTAAGACATGTTGGTGTGTATTATGTAGCATGGATTAATTCTGGTTTGGTTTATTGATGTGGATTATTATTTTCACTTGCATATTCTATTAAGCTTCTCTTGAACCCCAAGAGAATTGCAAATCGGTTAGAGAAATCAAAAGTTCAAAGATGTCAGGAATAAAATTACTAACAGTAAAACAAATCCAAGCAAGTCTAATATATAATAATAATTGGTCTTTCTGGTTTTTTACTAGGAAAATGTTCTTGCAGACATTCTTAAAAAATTCAGTTTTTGTACAAAATTATGTAGACTGGGGCATGTCCGTCTTTAGTCAGCAAAGCAGCAAAAAAGAGGCAAGTACCATCCAGAAGGGGACTGCTAGCATTCTATTGATTATTAATATTGAAGGTTTTCATGCAAAAAGGGTGTACATCGCTTTTTGGGCCAATTTTTATTTTTTGCAGGATAGAGCTAATTTTTGGCAGACTGACTTGTTTTGACAAGAAAAGCATCATTGCATAATTGTTTGTTGATTTGCACTTCGTTTTCAAGAAATAACGTATGCAAAAAAACTCACTTTTCCAAGCGGTATCTTTTGGAGCGAATCCTTCGAAGGTAGATTTCAACGTGATGGAACTTAAACGGT
This sequence comes from Orbicella faveolata, assembly GCF_042242905.1. NCBI lineage: Eukaryota > Metazoa > Cnidaria > Anthozoa > Scleractinia > Merulinidae > Orbicella > Orbicella faveolata. The sequence goes on along the minus strand of NW_028301558.1, from coordinate 9,314,729 downwards.
TACTTTTAGCAGCTTCAACAGCACGGTTTTTTTTAAATAGATGTTTTTATTTTTGAAAGAAGTAGAGAAATAGAGCAGAAAAAAAAATTGACCAACCTCGTATCAAACCGGTGTTACAACAAAACAAACTCAAATCCGGCCCATTCAGCGCCTTATTTGCTTGCTCTAACAAAGCAACAGTAAGAGATTGGCGTAATTATATGAATAATAAAACTTGTATCGGTTTGAACAACTAGCGGCAAATGCCACACTTCAGTGACTTTGTTTTGCAAAACAAAAGGTTTCTCTTTTTTTTCGTTTAACAAAAGATCTCCAAAAGATACCCTTGGAAAACTGACTTTTTTGCATACGTTATTTCAGTCCAAAACGAAGCGCAAATCAACAAAAACAATTACACAACAATGCTTTTCAAGTCAAAACAAGTCAGTCTGCCAAGAATTAGCTCAATCCTGAAAAAATGAAAATTGGCCCAAGAAGTGATATACGCCCTTTTTGCGCAAAAGCCTTCAATTGGTAATTGGAGGTTTCATACAATAGGCTACTTTCGTTAGATTAAAATTCAGCTTGATAGTGAGGCCTAGAGGACACAAACAAAAGAAATGAATAAACATGGTCATTCAATTTCCTTTGTTGGTGTCCTCTAAGCCTCACTACCAAGCTGAAATTTAATATATCGAAAACAGTCTATTTAGGGAGTAATCCTGGACATAACAATAATTATGAAATTATTATAATTTTCATTCGTGACCTGCTACTTACAAAAGACTGCCCAGAATTGTGCAGGGGAGTAAATACGATTATCCAAACTAATAATAATTATATATCTTACTGAGCAAGGTAGAGAATTAGACGTTTAATTAATTGCAAGAAGGTTAAAAATTCTAACACTTAATAACACTTAGAGATAAGGTTTTACAGTTATCTTTTTTAAAATTAACGAATATTGGTATTTTACTCTTTTGGTCTTAATTCGTAATGATTATTTAGTGAATACTAAGAATTTCTGTGGCAGTACAATACTGAATTGATTTTGTTGTGTAGTCGCTTACTTCATGTACTTAAAATTATAAAAACTTATAACCCCTACAGAAAGTTTTATTTACAATCCTTATTTTTTTAATCAAAAAAATACTCTGGTATTTTAATTTTGTGATCCCTTTCTTTAAAACGATTTACATGACATTTGGGGTACATATGTTTTTTGGTGATATTTGTGAAATACAGTTTCTGTTAATTTTCTTGTGTAGTGGCTTACTTCATATATAGCTACAACGGAGTTCAAACAGAAAAATGCTTAAAAAAAAAAACAACAGAAAAAGGCTACAAGCATTCTGAATTTGATATGCAGTGGATACCCTTCTAGTTTAGATCTTGACTGTTTGAACATTCCCTTAAGTGCTTTGAATTTAATACTTTATCATTTGTGATCATGGGAAAGGAGGAGAACAAACTTCCTATTATGTTGTGCTGCTTAACAATCACAGCTACACTGTGTTTCTGGTTAACCTGTTAGCTTGAATCCATATTTACCTGTAAAAAAAAAAACACCTTTCAAACAGCCTGATAATGGGTGCAAAATTGAATGAGGAGCAAAATATATAGGGGGGGAGGGACTCTCAGGGGGTGGAATTAATGTTTGCTTGATCTATTGAAAATTTCATATTTTCTCTCTTCTTTCCTATTATTAAATTCTGTTGTTCCCTAACATTTTTTTTTTTTTGTCAAAGTTCCCTTTAACAGTAAAGATAACATCCCTTATTCCCTCAAATAAATCTCAAAAGTAGCCCTTATTACCCTGAAATGAATGATGTTATTGTTTCCTAAAAACCCCTGGGAGGCCCTCACCTGCACATTCGGCTGCCATAATTTACACTATATTAAATCAGAGGATGCCCAGGTTCATGATAGGACCACTCAGTCATGTCAGTTGTGCCAAAATTACCATAAAGATTTGCATAAAACTTTTTTTTAGCTAAATTGGGTTGGCTACATTATTGTCAGTGTTATTGTCACAGGCACGTTACTCAAAGAAAAGTGATGAGGGTCTTTTTTTTAAGTTAGCAAATTAAATGGGTATTTGGCTAATTTCAGTATTTTTTGGAGGGGGGGGGATGAGTAAAAGAATTTCTTTGATTTTGGTTTTGAGACGAGTGGGATATTCTCATAATAGTTGTTTACAATGTTGGAGATAAATTAAAAATTATTTAATCAGGTCCTTTCTAATTCTGTTATTCTTTTAATAAAACTAAAATGCTAGAATATATGATTGCAAAATAATAATTATTACATGTAAGTGACTATGAAGTAAAAAAAAAAGAAATAATTGCTGCTAATTTGAAAGACTTTTCAAAATAAACTGTGAGAATGACGTTTTCCTTTTTGAAATATCATCTTTCATTTTAGAGATATTTATTACGATTTTGTGTTATGCAAATGAGGAAAGTGATTATGTCATAAATGCATGTACAAATAGAAATTTATAATGTAGTTCCAATAAAATAAGAATCTAGAAATATAAAGGCAGTGTTTTTCATCCTTGGCATCAAAAATGTACATGACAAAAGAATCAGAATGTCAACAGTCATGCCATTGCTACAGCAACACTCTTGGCTCCAGTTTCTTTCTGTCAGAAACCAAATACATCCCCATTTGCAAGTGTTTATCCCAATGATCATAGAATAAAATTTAAAAATAATGTTATCCCTCATTTATGTTATATATAACACTACCTAAAACTAACATTATGTACAGTACATCTACATGTCACAATAAAACATTTAAAAAAATAAAGCACTATTAATGTCAATATTAGTATTACTCGTACTACCCCTTTCTATTAATAGAGCGGTTTTCAATTGTCATAAAACCAAAACCAAATCAATTACTTAAACAAACTAGACCACTCAGCCAATCTCACTGAAACCATAGCAAAACCAAAACCAAACATGTTTACTTTCCAGCACTCAATTTAAAACCTCTCCAAGTAATAAAAAAGTGTTACTAAACTTCATGATAAAATCCTTATTACTTATTTGTCATTTTAACCAATCTGATTGGTTTGCTATAGGCGATTCCACGCTGTCTATCTTGTACATCAAGTGGGTAGATAATGGATCATCATGTAGACATAATTTACATTATTATTATGGCTTGTGTTTGTAGACGATATAATGCACGCTCTGATTGGCCAATTGTAGGGCATTTATTTATTCTCTCCGTAATGCCCATGGGCTGATTATGGGCCCCCAAAAACAAAGCAAAAAGCCATAATTATAATAAACAACTTATTACCCTTAAATATTCAGTCTTTGTGGGAAAATCTCAAACCTCAGTCTTGCTGTATTGACCTCGCTATCGCTCGGTCAATACGTCAAGGTCTCGGTTTGAAATTTTCCCATAAAGACCTCACTCAGGGTTAATAAGTAGTTAGTACTGATCCTCTGAATAACTGAACTTTGGAAATTGCCAGGACTTCAAAACATTTTCACTAACAAAACACATTATTACTAACTTTAAAAGTTGTTTCTAATGTTAGCGATAGCAGCATTTCTTTTTCCTGCAAGGTACTTCCATTTGCAAAGTAACAATCTCATTAGTTCCATTACAAGAGAATTGGGCAGATGAGCTGCCTTCAGGGCATCCCTCCAAGCATGTAGAACGACCTATGGATTTCATGGGCGTGGCTTTTTTCATCAAATGAGAAGCTACTGATTGTAGCATTTTCTCTATTCCCTCACCGGTCACAGCAGAAGTTCTAAACTGAAGTGCAAAGGCATCAGTGGAAATGGCTGCCATCTCATCATCATCACTGACAGTTGCCACCAAGTCAATCTTATTTCTAATCAAAATAAAACAAGCTCCTTGTGCATCCATTTTGGCTAAGGGTAGCAGTTCAGCAGCTTGACTAAGTGAATCTATATCAGTTGCACTGTACACAAACAGAACGGCTTGGCTAAGTAGAAAGTGAGAGCGTGTCAACTTGGCATGTGCCTCAAGCCCAAGAGTGTCCCACAGATCAAGCTGCAAATCAAAATGGAGAACTTCACGTCAGAAATGCAAAGATTGATTGTGAAGTATATCAAACACTTATGTACTAACTACAAATAAGAATTAAAATAATAAAATATCTTAACTGACCACTGTACTCCCACAAAGGGGCTTTTTCAGGGCCAATGAAACCAAATAATGAAACAAACAATACAAATGAACATAACATGGTTAAAAATCCCAACTGAGCAGCTGAGGAGTTCAACTACTACAGGGTCTACAGAGAAACAACTCCAACTTAGTGGTCAGAGCAGCACTTGAACACGCAACCTCCAGATTTCAAGTCTGCGCCCTAACCACTTGGCCACGCATCCTCCTTAGTAGAAGAACTGTGTAAATTAACAATTTGATGTCAGTGTTTTATGCTTCTGTCCTCTTATTGATGGTAATGTTGTGTCACAACATTGTCAAAGTAATTGAGGAACCACGAGCCGCAGGCGAGTGGTTGTTCCACAGTAAACTTTGACAATGTTATGACAAAATTTATCATCAATAAGGGGACAGACGCATAAAAAACTGACATCAATTTGTTTTTTACAATAAGAAGACACCAAAATGGTCAAATGCTGGGAATAAATTCATGAGGGAAAAGAATTTTATTCAAAGTGATGCGATCATTGTCAATAGCTTTTCTGGCTTTTTGATTGGCTACTTAAAAAAATCCAGAAAATCTCATTGGTTTAAAAAGATGACAGTTTGACAGCTGAAAGTTGAACTTGAAAGCTTGCATAAATTAAAATTCTATCCGTCTGTACTCTTATTGATGATCAATCAATGAGCAAGAAATTAGACAGTTATTGTAAAAATTGACTCAGTGTTTGACAAATTTCTGAACACCTAAAAGTTTGTCAAAAATACTCTGCTGCACAACCTATCTTCAACCCTCTTCTTAGTGTTTGGAAATGTGGTCAAACAGTCGTTTGTGTTTGAAATATTACAAGCAAAACAAGAGATCTCCAAGTATACTGTACATTTAGTTGATATTTAGCTGTTTTTGGACTGAGTAACAAATTTATAGTGAACTCTCACTAATACCTGGTCACTCATTTGCTTTCTATAATTTATGCAAGTCAACCGAGGTATCATGATTATAATGCCTGTTCATTTTACCTCAACAGTTTTATCCTCAACTTCCACTGTTACTTTGCATTCATGATCCTTTGTTGTTTTGCCAGACTTCTTACAGTCCAAAGGCAGTCCACACATGCGTCGAAAAAGGGACGTCTTTCCCACACCAGTCTTTCCACATAATACAACCTTGTATGTATTGACCATTACACAGTCTGAATTCAGTGATACTCCACTGGCAACAGCTTTACAATGTGTATTTAAATGGCATATGCTCCACACATTAATTCACACTGACAGATTCTGGAAAGTAAAATAAAAAAAGCATTTTTTGAAAACTGATCAGAGAACTTTCTAACCATCTTTGAGATTTACCTACGGTATTACATGTACAGCAGTGTAACAGTATGTTGTGAAGTACATGTACGTAATGGTAGCCAAGCTAATAACCTCTAGTACTGCAGAATAACTATAATTTGATGATTGCCCGGCTCACCAAACTATCTGAATTCAAACCATAGTCATACATGTACATGTAACTACCTCCGCATAAATGAGCAGGAGGTCACGGCGAAATAATACAAAATAAATGCAAAGGGAAATATTAATATTTGTGTGGTGTATTGTATAATTATTGTATATATTAATATTGTGCAGCATGAAACAAGTAAATAATTGCTGCCAAAAATATCATACCACACAATATCCCACACAAATAGAAGCTTTAAAGTTTAAATATTAAATGAAAGCAGTCCTTCACAAGAAAATCCCAAGTGCAACTTCTGTCGAAGAAGTGAGTCACCCCTTCAAGAGTGTAAACACTGAAATACACATTTTTGAAAAATTATCTGCATTTTAAATAAAATTTTGCACCAGCTCCGTAAAAACTAAAATCTTAATTTACGATTTTTCGTCATACACTGCACCTCAGTACCAGAACAAAAGCTGCCGTAAGTTTTCAGCTATTGCTCTGGTGCTGAGTTAAGACGAAAAATCTTAAATTAAGATTTTAGTTTTTACGGCCGCGAAGAGCGCACTTAACACCAGACAACCTTATTTATATCTACCGCTACCGCTGCAAGCATTTGCAGGCCAGTTGCCAATGCAGTAGAGATAGACATCTTCATTCAAACTATACGTAACTCACCGAATCATCAATCAATTATTGAATTTCGGAGGAAAACGACCCACTGCAGCTGGGGACCTACATGTTTGTTGCCGAGGGTCGCTGAGGGTTTTTTGCTGAAATTTGAGCCGAATTAGCTTAGTAGCCTCGCCTTTTTTTTTTCGCCGAGCGTCGACTGTTAACTTTCACAAAACGGGTTTGCAATATAAATATGGCGGACATTGGACCTCCCTACATGTATCTTTTGAACTGTCATTTTCATCATTGATTTGACCCTGCATTTAATTTTACATGGCACAAGAAGACCGCAAGGAACTACCAGTGTACAAGGTTGCCCTATGTGGTAAAAGTGGCGTTGGGAAAACCTCCATTTTTCGCAGACTTAGAGGCGATGGCTTCGAAATCGACACTTCCAAATTTCAACACTTGGCAGAAGAAAAGATCAAAGTCCAAGTTGAAGAAAAGAATATTATAGTAAGAAAACAGTTATTTATTTATTACGATTTAAGGACTACTACAAAGAATAGAATAAGCCTCATGGACGATCTGTAAAGGACGCAAAATCCCATATAACAACAGACCAACAAAATAGAAGAAAAAATATATAAACAAATAAGCTTGAGTAAGTAAATGATGATGATGATAATAATAATAATAATAATAATAGTACTAGTAATAATTATAATAATAATAATAATAAATAATAAAATAAAATCCCCTCACCCCCTCAAATAAAAAATTATGACATTGAGAATTTTCTAGCTTTTGCCTTAAAAGCTCTCAGATTGGATTCACAGTGAGTGCCAATGGCAGTTCATTCCATATATCTACAATTCTATGAAAAAATGAGAATTTTAGCACATTAGTTCTAGAGTCAAATTATCACCATGACTGAGAGAATAATGGCCACGTTCTGAATAGTATTCAACATACATACAAGTAAGGTTGAACATCAATATCAATCATGCCATTTAGTGCCTTGTAAAAGAATGAAACATCTGCTAAAGCTCTTCTTTGTTCAAGCGACAGTAGGTTCAGTTCATCAATTTTAGTAGTAATGGTATCTAGAGATCAGTGAAAGATAACGTCACTTTTACCTAGTGTAAATAATTGTATGTTGTTAATTGTTAAACATACAATGGGTATAATAATTTAGTGTTATAAGTGATTTTTATTTGCTGTGAACGGCCACTGGCTACTAAATTAATTGTGTCTGTGCATCTGTCAGGGAAGCAAATTCTTTTTGGGCTAATGGGCAATTTTAAGCTCCTTTTACCCCCAGTTCAAATCAAATCCTGAAAAGTGCTAAGCAGAGTACAAATTGTTCAACACGAAAATGAGTTGTACTCGCATGTTTATTTCCATGCAAATCAACTACTTGCTGTAACAAGGCAAAAGTCAAAAAATAGCCTATTATTTCGTTGTGATGCAAAGATATGTGGCTTAGTGTTGAATGTGCTGCATGTTCTTCCTTTCAGGGATTGAAAGTCATGTTTTGATAATGCTTTAAGTGTTTCATAGTTACCACATTCTGTATTAACTACTCTGGTTACCTTTTTCCCTTGCAGTGTGACTCAGTGACACTTATTACAGCTTATTAGTCTTGAATTTGACAGTCTTCATTGCCCTACAGTCAGGTGTATGTAGGGAATAAGAGCCAAACCCCACAAGAGATCCTGGTGCCTTACTGTGCCTTTCAATAACATGCGGACTCTAAAATTCAAAGCTCAACCAACAAATGTGTTTTTTGCTACCGTCAATCAAATGTTCGGCGGCTCCTCGAAGCTTTCGATTACTGCTGAGTGCGGGGTAATCAAATCGCTGAGCACAGTTCAGACAACGAAACAATGTTCAGCAGTAGTCGGAAGCTGGGAGGAGTGACCGAACATTTGATTGGCGGTAGTGAAAAATGCATTTGTCGGTTGAGCATGGTAAGGGATGTTTTACAAAATTTTTGTTTGATCTGTTACTTCTTCTTTAACTTTCCAACACTTAGATTGACCTTTGGGACACATCTGGAATGGAAAGATACTCTCGGTTGACCCGCCAACACTACTTTGGAAGCAGTGTCGTTCTCTTTGTTTATGATTGTGATGATATGGAGTCACTAAAAGATCTTGCAGGTTACTACGAAGATGCCAAAAATAATGCTAGTGGAGCTGCTGTGGTATTAGTGCGAAATAAGGTAGACCAAGAACTTCAGTGTGTGGACATTAAAGATGCTGAAAAGCTACTCTGCAATCACAAGGAAAGGGACAGATCTGTTTGCAAGTTTAAATTCAGAGCAGAAACTTCAGCAAAGGAAAATACAGGAATTAATGAACTTATACAAAACGTGGCTAAATATCTACTTAAAAATGCAGAACCCAGCAATTCAAGAAGAGAATTTGACAAGATTAAATCCAAACGTGAACCAGCAAGCACCCCTTCCGCAACAAGCAGCTGCTCATGTTAAAAATTAATGTTAATATTAAATTATCTTTAATTGACTCACTAACAAATTGCATGTGTGCATTGGAATCAAACCTTGCCATAAAAGAAAACTGTAGGGTCAAGTTCAAGAGCTCTCTAGTGGTCAGTATAATGCTACAAAATTAGCATCCTTACATGTACATGTAAAAGTAGAACAGTGGAATCCCAAAAGTAACCACCTTCAGATTTGCTCTGGACACTGAACACTCATCTGTATCAGGTTCCTCGATTTCTGATCCTTGATAATTTGTTCCACAAACTTTGCTTTCCCTCAGAGGTTTGAGAGGGTCATAGGAATCCAGATTCCACTGCTAGCCCACAGGTGTAGCTAAATATTGTGCTCAGAAGGGTGTCACTGTAAACACAAACTGCTAGTCAGTGGCTGATAATTGCACAAGGCAGGTCTGTTGAAAATCTGCTGTAATGCTTTTTTTAGTTTATTATCCCAATCAAAAGCTCCTGCACACTCAGCAGTGAGTCAGCATGTTGAGGGTCAAAGAAGTTCCTTCCAGATAATATCAGAGGGGGGAATGAGGAAGGGAGGGTGAAAGGGTCGCAGTTTCTCCATTCCAAATAATAATGGGAAGGGTAAACCTGTATATAGTAATTCTCCTTCCTGTTTCTAGTATTAAGGTCCCTAGCCTGCAGTGCAGGCAGTTTTGGTGGCAGGTTCACAAAACGTGGAGAGTTACAATTGAGAGAGAGCTTTTGGCAATTTTAACCCTCACCCCAGCCCTCCACTGTTTACCCAATCCAAGATGGCAGCCTATATGTAACACTCGACACTGGAATAATTATGTGCACTTGTTCGCCTGCACTGCTGGCTAGAAGTACCTGGATTTTTAAATCATTCCTGTTTCATTTGCCCTCATTTGTTTACCAACCTTAACCATAAACATCTTAAATAACTGGGCACTTAATTTTGGTGATAACCACCAATAAAGGAAAGGAGAAAAATCTTTTGCTGTTATTGGCTTTATATATTAATTTAAATTGAAATATACATGTATGTTTTTTGGTACTATTTTAAATAAAGATTTATTTATAACAAGAAAAAGGAAAAAAATTGTTGATGTGCTTCTCACTTTGACAAATTTAGTAATTTGGGTCGAGTCCACATTTTACAACATGTTGAGCTTATATTGAGACTTGTGAGTTAGAGCCTGGCAGCTAGTGTTAGCTGGCTAGCAAAACACTAAACCCAGTGCTTTAAACCACGTGTTTACTAGGCAATAGCAAATGTGTGAGGAAAAAAAAAATGCATTAAGTCATTTAGAGTCGATCCTGGTTGCTCACAGAATGTCCCATAAGGGACCGTTCATTTTTTATTAGGGGGGGCTGGTGGGATTTGGGAGGGGGGCCATGCGAAAAAAAATGGCTTTCGAGGGGGGGCCATCCCAAAAAAATAAGGGGAAAAGGGGGGGTCACGTGAAATATTTTAGTAAAACTTTAAAATGGCATAATGTTTGAATATCAAAAAAATTGCTATAGATTAAACATAGAAGGCAGGATACAAATTTATTACAAACTTTCCTTCTGCTTTAAAAAAACGTTTAGCGACAAAAAGTATTTGTAGCTACTGAAAAGAAGTATTTAACACTGTTATTTTCGAATGCAACTTTCACTGGCAGTCATCTTCATCTTCGCTGTCGTCGAGTTCTTCGTCGCCGCTTGTGCTGCTATGGGAGTCTCTTTCACCAATGCTGCAAGAAGCAGCAATGTTTTCCGTCAGAGTGTACTCTTCAGGGTACATGAAGGTGTAAACATAATCTCTGACTTCCTGCTCAAGGTTGGTGGTGATTCTGCTTCTTGCAGCATTGGTGAAATAATTCCCTTCCAAGAGCTGTGCGATGTATGGCCCATCTCTTCTAAATAACGACGTGGCAACATGCTCAACTTCAATACACTCTTCCGGGACGGCCGTTCTAGGAGGGTACACAAGGCATTGTGGAAGATCATTTCCTAGCGGGTTTCCAACACAGATTCCATAAACTCGTTGGACGTTGTTTTCAGTCCGCTTCCTCTTTCTTTCATTTGACTTTCTGCGGTTTTCTTTTTTCCTTCTCCTTTTGTTGATGTGCTGTTTGAGTATGCCCTTGAATATGCTGTTATAATTGCACTTCTTATTTTCTAGTGCTTCCATGTCCTGCATGACCTTCGTCAACTTAGCTTCTATAAATTTGATCTGTTTTACATTAAAACTGTGGGCAAATTCTTCGCCCTGCTTTAAAGCAAGCCCATTGGACTGAAAGAGTGTGGAATCGTGGCATTCAACTTTTCCACCATTGCTCTGTGTTCTTTGATGGAGAAGTTCAGTTTTCTTCCATCACTGGGCTTCAACTGGTACCCTGGCATGGAAAACTCACTCGCCCTTTCTGAACAGCCATCCGCACTTAGAAAGATTGCTTCTTTTGCTTGTAAGATGTCAAACTGCCTGGATCGTTCAGCTGTAAACTTTTTCTTAAACGACTCGTCGCTTTCGCCATTATTGCGCATTTTGGAATGAGCCTCTTTCATGATTATTATGGACGTGCCCCGTTCTACATCGTGCAAGACATAGCAGCACTCAACTAACGTCAAGGAGCTTAAAGCAAAAATACGCACTCAACGTATAGCATCAACCCCATTTTAAAGACGGGGTTTGCAAAAGAGGAGGAAATAAAAAGGAGGAATAAACCTATACATCGAGCAAGAGAAACACAAGCTCGATCAGATAGCTGCAAGAAACATAGGAATGTCTCTAGACAAACGTATAGCTTTCTCAAAGTAAAGCTACGGCGTCTCCGAAGGAAATCGTAGGAGAACAAATATGACATCCGTGATAACGATCTACCTACTGTGCTTGCAAACAGTTCTGATCACAGCCGGGCCCGGCGTCACAATATAGAATGCAAGTAAGCAACATGTTCACGGTAAATTTCATATTTTGTCCCTCAAAAGCAAATTCATGGAGATTTAAAAGCATATCTTGCAATACAAATGAGCCTGAACAATGCATAAACACAGGGCAAATTACAGAGGTTTCAAACTCAACGAGTCGACATGCAGATAACAGCGGAAACCATGCAGACCTATGACTTGTAAAAATTTGCCATAGCACGATCTAACGGCTCAACTCCACTCAATTCCTCCTTATTACACAACATGAAGTGCCCTTCATGAACACGAGTGAAGCGACAAGAAAGGTCGAGTGACCGAACAGAGAACGGTAAATGTACAAATGTCACGAACCGTAAAAGTCGTGTAGGCTAGTCAACCCCATTTTACCTTGAAAATTAAGAAATTTTAAACCATAGATAAATTTAAACCACAACAAGTATGCTAAAATTTATAAAAAGTAATCCACTATTTGCAAGATTTGAGAACACTCGTAGCTTTTTGTTTTACCTGGACAGGGCAACATTTATACATGCCTATCACTAGAGTAGAGGTAAAAACCTTCCAAATAAAGACATCTGTAAATTAAATGTAACAATGTGTTTCACACAACACATCAACAGATTTCCAGTTTTTTCACAACACTTCGTACTTGGTTCAGTATCACAATGCAGGAGCAAGGAAAGACTCTGTTCCAGGCCACTGTTACTTCCGTAAGATTGAGAAGTTTATGAATGAGCACTATGAGGAGGGGGAGAACTACAGAGAGTTTCTAAAGTCGTCCTGTCAAGAAAAGGTAGGAGAAATTTGTTCTTTTTGTTGTGAATGGACTGGATCACCCATAGAAAGATATCCTAAACCAGTTCCTGACCATTCCTGCCTACCGGAATACCACTACCTCTCCTACCAGAAGACCCCAAAAGAAGCTAAGGGCGTGATCCCGATGACTGGCAGCCAAGGGTCCAAGCGAAGAAAGAGCATGGAGGTGGCAGGCTGGTTTTATCTGACCCAGAGAGCGTTGCTCTATTTGCAGATAAGTTTATTGTCAAATCAAAGTTTGTGGTGGATTATATTCAGCATCTTGAAGTGCTGGAATTTAAAAGGAAAAGGAGAGCAGAAGAAAAGGCAAAGTTAAGTAGGGACGCAAAAGATAAATCATATGAGGATTATCCTTGGACTGAGTTGTGCGAAGATCTAACCAAGCTTAAAAAGTAACGTGTTCCAGAACAAAACAAGCACTTGAACCACCACGGGCTGAAGCAGCATTTGAAAAGCAGCAAGAGTGAGAAAGTAAAGGCAATTGTAAGACATTCATGCTTGCGGCAGAAGAGTCCTCTCAGAGCTGGCCAACCAACACTGAGAAATGCCAGGACATTGACACAAAATGACAACAGGGTAAGTGCTGACAGCAGTGAAACGGATGAAAGTGACAATGATGAGTATGACAGTGATGCCATTTACTCTAGGGGAGAAGATGACTCAAGTGATGTCATTCTTGCATTCATCAATTCAGATGAGGAAGATACCAATGAGAGGCCAAATGCCACACGCTCAGGGCGAGCCATAACTAGGAGATCCGAAATTGACTTCTCTTTCTTTTGATTTGTTTTTTAAACAACAGCTCTCTGTAGTATAGGGATTGTAAATATTGTCTTCATAGTGAGCACAATAACGTGAAGTAGGGGGATAATAGAGAAATATTGAAAAAGTTGAAATCTAAATATTGTTTGTTCAATTTTTTTTTTTGGGGGGGGGTCATCCCAAAAAATGACCGCTATAAGGGGGGGCCATGTGAAAAAATTGGTAAGTTGAGGGGGGGTCATGCGATTTTTAAATGGTGCTTCCCATATCCCACCAGCCCCCCCTCCCTCATAAAAAATGAACGGTCCCTAAAATTGAATTGAATTGCCACACGAGTTTCTTGGTCTGTGTCCTTTACACCTGTAGCTGCATGTATGATCATCACAGACATTTTCTCATTCAGAGTTCAGCTTTTCAAGCTCAACTTGTGGGCAAGTGTACTTGGTCTGTTGAGTTGGTGTGAAATCCTAGTATGTGTTTAAGCCTAGGGCCAATAAAATGTGACAAAAAAAGTCGATAAACTACCAGTAAAAGAGCTCTAATTTTCTCTCACTTTCACGCACGCAAAACATGGTGTCACATGAGTGCACACCTAAATAAAGGGCATGACTCCAATTCCCATCCAAGATTGCAATCTTTGATCGAGGATTGCTAAAACACCTACCGTACAACCCATGATGAAATTTTCACAGTTGATTTGTAGGGCTAAATCGCGTTTAGAGCCAAGATTTAAAAGAAATCTGTAACTAAAGACAGATTTTGAGCTATTTTTGATTTTACATTTTCTTAGTTTGCAAAAATGCATGAATGTTACATCAGAGCCAATTTAATAATGGAAAGGATAAATCTCTGTATAGTTATACTCCCTCCTGCATGTTTCTAGCATGAAGGTCCCCACCCTGCAGTGCAGGCAGTTTTCGTGGCAAGTTCACAAAACGTGGAGAGTTGATTCAGTGAGGGCCTTTAGGAATTTTTTCTCTAACTCCAGCCCTCCACTGTTTATCCAATCCAAGATGACAGCCTATATGTAACACTTAATACTGGAATAATTATGTGCACTTGTTCGCCTGCATTGCGGGCTAGAAGTTCCTGGATTTTTAAATCATTCCTGCTTCATTTGCCCTCATTTGTATATCAACATTAACCGTAAACATTTCAAATAAATGGGCACTTAATTTTGGTGATAACAACCAGTAAAGAAAAGGAGAATAATCTTTTGCTGTTACTGGCTTTATATGTCAATTTCAATTGAAATATATGTTTTTTGGCATTTGGTACTATTTTAAATAACGAAGGTTAACGGAGGAAAACGGAGGTAAATGGATATGAACGGAGGTAAACGAAAGTGAACGAGGGTGAACAAAAGTGAACGGAGGTGAACGGAGGTGAACGGAAGTAAACGACAGTAAACGGAGGTGAACGGAGGTAAACGCCCGGGGGTGGGGGGGGGGCACTCCCTTATATGGGCTATATAGATATGTGCGGCCCCAAAGGGTATGGTTTTTCAGCTGTTTTGGTCATAAATAGGGTATCAATTTTAACTGATTTGGGCCATTTTGGTCATAAATAGGGTATGGTTTTTGCTCTCTAGCCTTGATGCGGGTAAGAAGCCATCAAGAGGTCATCATTATCGAAAACAAAATCAACAAAAGCCCTTCACAAACTATGTTTACGGTAATTTAACATTGGTCTGAACTAGGGAACTAACTATAACGCATGTCTGAAACACGGTTTTGATTTAAGGGTCAGGTCATAAATAGAGTTTCGAATTTTTGATCAGGTCATAAATAGGGTGGGGAATATCGCAGATTTGGATCATAAATAGGGTAAGGGTTTTGTGAAGCGGGCCCCACACCCCCACCCCTTTTTTTTACTAGGAGTACCCCCCGGGAAGGAAACGGAAGTGAACGGAGATGACCGGAGGTAAACGGAGGTGAACGGAGGTAAACGGAAGTGAACGGAGATAAACAAAAGTGAACGGAAATAAACGAAAAAGAACGGAGGTGAACGGGAGTAAACGAAAGTGAACGGAGGTTAACGGAGGTAAGCGGAGGTAAACGAAAGTAAACGAAGGTGAACGGAGGTGAACGGAGGTAAACGAAAGTGAACTCAGGTAAACGGACGTGAACGGAGGTAAACGAAATTGAACGGAGGTACGGAGGTAAACGAAAGTGAACGGAGGTGAACGGGGGTAAACGAAAGTGAATGGAGGTGAACGGAGGTAAACGGAAGTAAACGGAGGTAAACGGAAGTAAACGGAGGTGAACGGAGATAAACGAAAGTGAACGGAACTGAGCGGAGGTGAATCAAGGTAAACAAAAGTGAACGGAGGTGAACGGAGGTAAACGGAGATGAACGAAGGTAAACGAAAGTGAACGGGGGTAAACAAAAGTAAGCGGAGGTTAGCGCTAGTGAACAGAGGTGACGAAAGTGAACGGAGGTGAACAGGGGTAAACGAAAGTGAACGGTGGTCAACGGAGGTAATCGGAGGGGAATGAAGGTTAACGGAGGCAAACAGAGGTGAACGGAGGTGAACGGTGGTAAACTAAGGATAACGGAGGTAAACTGAGGTCAACGGAGGTGAATGGAGGTAAACGGTAAGGAACGGGGGTAAACGAAGGTGAACGGAGGTAAAAGGAGGTATTCGGAGGGGAACGAAGGTTAACGAAGGCAAACGGAGGTGAACGGAGATGAACGGAGGTAAACGGAGGTAAACGGAGGCAAACCGAGGTGAACGGAGGTGACCGGAGGCAAACCGAGGTAAACAAAGGTGAACGGACGGGAACGGAGGTTAACGGATCGAGGTAATCGTAGGGGAACGAAGGTTAACGGAGTCAAACGGAGGTGAACGGAGGTGAGAGGAGGTGAACGGAGGTAAACGAAAGTGAACGGAGGTGAACGGAGGTAAACGAAAGTGAACGGAGGTGAACGGAGGTACGCGTAGGTAAACGAAAGTGAACAGGGGTGATCGGAGGTGAACGGAGTTGAACGGAGGCGAACGGAGGTAAACCGAAGTAAATGGAGGTGAACGAAGGTAGACGAAAGTGAACGGAGGTAATTAAACGAAAGTGATCGGAGGTAAGCGAAAGTGAACGGAGGTGGACGGGGGTAAACGGAAGTAAGCGGAGGTTAACGGGGGTAAACGAAAGTGAACGGAGGGGATCGGAGGGGAACGGAGGGGAACGGAGATGAACGCAAGTGAACGGAGGTAAACGAAAGTTAACAGAGGTGAACGGAGGTAAGCGAAAGTGAACGGAGGTGAACGAAAGTGTACGGAGGTGAACGGAGATAAACGAAAGTGTACGGAGGTGAATGGAGGTAAACGAAAATGAGCGGAGGTGAACAGAGGTAAACGAAAGTGAACGGAGGTGAACGGAAGTGAACAAAAGTGACATACTTGGTAGTAAGTGGACAGAGGATGTAGCTTACATGAGTTAGTTAATTTGGAGACTATATGGCATTCAGCCATGAAGTATATACCCACTTCCGCGATCTTTCGCGTCACTGCGATGGGCTTGGGAAAAATTAACGCCCGGACGGAGTATGGCGGTATTCAGCGGACACACTTTTATTTAAAACTACGTTGTGTAAGTGATCCCGTAAAATTAAAGGACATTTCACATGCACATACGTAATAAGACATACTTTTCCCGCGTAAAATGTAAATATGGCGGACAAAGTGGACGAGGAATATCTCCGTCTGCAATTGCATGATTATAGAAAGGAAAATGGCTGTCTTTGTGTTTTTTTTCGAGGGTGATCTTAAAGAATTTTTCGAAGAATATATGTCATCGAATTGAAGCTGCTTTGTTCTGTCAGATTGCCATTGTAAGGAATCTTACTTGCAGGAAGAATGCGAATTTAATTTATGCAAGATTTGCCGAGATGATGACGGAGAAGACTGGGTGGGCTGCGACGGGTGCGCCCAATATTTCCATGCGAACTGGCTCGGTGTCAGTTATTCCAAATCCTCTCACAGCCATTCTTCTTTTGCCCTCATTGAGAACCATTTTTATAGTTGATTGCATTATAAACTAGCCCCAGATTATTTGTCTTAAACAAGATTTTTGTTTTGAAACGAGTCTTAATTCCTTTTGTAAATTCTTGAGCCTCTTACCAGTTGTTTTGAACACGGCATAACATTATATCGATTCCATGTCAGTAAACCTAATAGTGAAACTAAGAAAATACTCTTCTTTTTTTCTTTGCCGTTAACTTAATTAAACCTTAGTCAGCTGCCACAGTGATGGAACAACGTACTTCAGTTTGCCTCGGAAAAAGGCCACGTTTGTCCGCCTTAACTCGGAATGCTACCATTCGATTGTAACGAATTTTTGCCGGACGATCCGCGCGCAATGGCGTAATTGTAACTTATGTACAGAAGAGGGGGAAAAGAATTGAGTATTATAAATTCGCAAACAGAGGTAAAAATGATACCAGGTGTGCAACATTGAGCGAATGCACACTTTTGAAAGTTCTAAGCGTTATTCGATGACAATTGATGACACCTAAATAAAGTAATTGACTTTAAAGATCTGTGTGAATGGTACTTAAATATTCCGTGACGCTTACACAACATATTTGTTATTTAAAAGCATGCCCGCTGAATATCCCCACACTCCGCCCGGGCGTTAATTTTTCCCGATGGGCTTCTGAACCTGCAACGGAGGCAGATGTTCATGAACATGCAGAACTAAAATTCACGAAGAAGCTGATGTTCAGCGAAGTAGGAGTCATTAACTGCTGAAAGGAAGCTCTGTAGTGCGCATAATGGCGTGCGAACAAACTTCGAGTGCAGCAAGTATCGACGAGCAGCAGAAAGATTCGAAGCGTATCGATGTTATGTTTCTTTGCGACGAGTGGATGTCTTTAAAGGGTGGACTGTCCACTTTCAACAGAGAATTCGCGGTGAATTTGGCAAGAACAACAAGCGAGAGCATCAAAGTTCACTGCTACGTTGCTCAAAGTGACGAACTGAGTAGAGCAGATGCCAGACAACATGGAGTTCATTTGATCACTGCTCGTAGTATTCCTGGATCGTCTGATCCATTAGATTGGCTGAAAATTCCACCGCCGGAGCTACCAAATCCTGACATTGTTGTGGGCCACGGAAGAAAGGTTGGTACCCCTGCCTATTTTGTTGTCCAAACTGCAAAGTGCAAGTGGATGCATTTTGTTCATGTGTTTTGTGAAGATCTTGGAAAGTTCAAAGCAACCCAGAGTGCCTCTGTGGATACAATCGAAGAGAATGAGAAGAAACATAAAAGTGAAATTGAGCTGTGCAAAGCA
Organism: Orbicella faveolata; assembly: GCF_042242905.1. Taxonomy (NCBI): domain Eukaryota; kingdom Metazoa; phylum Cnidaria; class Anthozoa; order Scleractinia; family Merulinidae; genus Orbicella; species Orbicella faveolata. Next base: position 9,296,269 of record NW_028301558.1, on the reverse strand, counting down.
GCAGATGTAGTTGTCGCAGTTGGATCACGGCTGCAACAAAAGTACAGCAGAAGTCTTCCAAATGTTAAGGTGGAGATCATCACTCCTGGGATTTTGCAAAAGTTTTCCAACGAGTCATCACAGCTGGTCAAAGATAGATCAGTGGTAAAGAATTTCAAGGTCTTTATGTTTGGTCGGGCAAGCTTTGAAGATCTCACGCTCAAAGGTTATGACATTGTTGCAAATGCCATAGGATCCCTTGACAAGATGTTTGAGCTGACATTTGTTGGCTCATCTCCTGGTGAACACAGAAAAATAGAACAATGGTTTCTTGACAACACAGGCATAAGCCGCAACCAAATAACAATCCGTAGTTATTGCAATGATCAAGATGAACTTAAGATGATGTTTCAAGAGTCAGACATGATTGCTCTGCCTTCACGCACAGAAGGGTTTGGGTTGGTTGCCCTGGAAGCTATTTCTGCTGGTATACCTGTCCTTGTTGCAAGTGAATCTGGAATAGCTGAGGCTTTACATGAAGTAGATGGTGGGCAATCTTTCATTGTTGGATCAAATGATCCTGAAGTGTGGGCACAAAGGATCCAGCAACTGTCCAGCCAAAATCCAGAAGAGAGAGAAAACAGTGCCAAGCTGCTCAGAGACAATTACAACAAAACTTACCCTTGGAGCGAGGAATGTGAGAGATTCAAAAGGATGATCCAAGATTTAGTGGAAAGCTTAAATGGTATGTTCATGACACCTTTTTCAGGGCTCAAAAAAAATTGAATTGTTGCTTCCCCTTTGAACAAGCCGGTCTCAAATTTTGCTTGCCCTGGGCAAGTCTTACTTTACTTATTTCTATTTCTAATCTTGAGCGGGTTAACAATCTTGGTGGGAAGTTCCTGTGACAAGTTTGCTATTTGTGTGGCCTACGGGAAGATCTTCACAAAAGAGATTTGCCGAATGCTGTCTCAAAGAAAATTTTTAATGCCAAGTGAGCATTTATGTTACTGGCAATTTTCAGAGTTCGCCATTGTAAGATTATCGCTGCATCAGTGATGGTCTCTGGAATCCTGAGAAGTAAGTATCTCTGGACTAATTAAAATCATGTAGAAATTTCAAAGCAAAGAAGCTACACATGAAAGTCAACAAAGCTCTTATCTTTCTTCTATAAGCTATAAAACATGTTAGAACACTTGGCTAGTCATTCCAACTAAAAGCTCTAGTTTGTCTAGACATGATCGGCATGTTCATAGATAAACATGCATGGGATTTTGTCTTCATGGCTCGTTTTCGGCATGGCAAACTTTAAGATTGAGTCATAGTAAATGTAAATTTAACTGATATGGCTCATGATAGTTTTAGAGTGGTACTTGCTTCCAGGGTCAACCTTGAAGTAGTTTATCTCAAGATCATGTTTAAGGCACCCTCACCGGGATTTGTGTCTCGGCCATGAGAACGTGCAACTTCTCGGCAGGAATTTCTATGCAAGAAGTTTTCTCAAGAATTTTGCTTCCTGGCAGTATTCTCGGCAGGATCCTGGAGCAGATTTTTTTCCTTGGTGGGATCCTGGTGAGTACAGATGTCTTGGCAGGATTCTTGCCGAGATGCGAAGTGGGAATTTTTCCCAGCAAGGATCCCACTGGGAAAACAGGCCACCTGGGCAGAATCCTGGCCAGGGCCAGGAATCCTGGCACCAGGATCCTGCTACCTATTTTACAAGGGTGGGCTCTTGCCTGTTGGGCAAGTAAGACTGTAAAGTTACTTGCCCGACAGAAAAACCAACTTCTCCGGGACAACCGCACAGCACTTTTTTTGAGCCCTACTTTCTGCTCTATTATAGCTCTTTCTAGGTACCTACACCTGTATAGTGTAACATGATAATCAAAGTAGGAGAAACTGATAAAAGCCTATGATCCTTTGTAGATGCCAGAAGGGTACACACTTTTGCAATCCTTAGTTTAAGCGCAGTATGTAAACATATGTCCAATGCAACCTGCTATATCAAAGACCAACAATATAATGCAAGCAAAAGTGTTAAGAAATTACAAATGGAATGTTTCTTACCAAAACTGTACATGTAGCTACTCACCAAAGTTTCAGCCACTACAGTGCAGGTTTTCTGTGTGAAATTTGTCTCCAAAGAAGCGCAAAATTCGACATTGTTGTGGCCATTTTGAATAGTACTCAGCAGCCCAGCTACATTTTTGTGATGTCATTCCCTCCTAGAGATTTTGTCCAAATTGCTTCCAACAAGCCTTTTAACGACCACTCTGGGTTATGACTGTTCTTGAGCAGTACTATTTTGAGCCAAGCAAGCTCCAAACTCCCTAAAAGAATGAGAGTGGTGAAGATAGTGAAGTAGATAATTGCTTAGAAAAAATACATTTTGCTTACCTTAAGAATGCATATCAGTTGCAGGTTTTTCTCCTTCCCGTCAATTTTGAGTCAGACAGAATAGCATCACATAAACATGGCCTGGCTACATAGTTTGAAAATGAAGACCTCCAAAGTCAAATTTTGGGCTTCTTTGTTTTCGAGAGAAATTTCTTCAGGATAGTAGACACGTTAGAGGCTGAAATTTTGGTGAGTGAAAACGCTAGATGGTTACTTGCTATAGGTGAACACGAAAAAGTAAGCTTTTTGGAGAGACCTTCTTCTTTAATGTAAAGAAAATAAATTTTTTTTGTCAGTATACACCTCCCACCTTAACCCCCTATCAGTGGAGAGAGAGAGAGAGAGAGAGAGAGAGAGAGAGAGAGAGAGAGAGAGAGAGAGAGAGAGAGAGAGAGAGAGAGAGAGAGAGAGAGAGAGAGAGAGAGAGAGAGAGAGAGAGAGAGAGAGAGAGAGAGAGAGAGAGAGAGAGAGAGAGAGAGAGAGAGAGAGAGAGAGAGAGAGAAGGGAATTTGGGGGTGGGGGTGAACTATAAGGAGTAGAGTCTAATCTAGATATAGGTGTTTGCATGTCTTCCTTACAAACCTCTAAATTTCTCTGATTTTACAAATCTATATCTTTCATTAATAAATGCAACTTTCAAACTTGGAATTTTTTACAAGGTCTATGTGATCTTTCCAGGGTTGTCTGTAGATTTTCATTACCTGGCCTACATGTGCATCAAAATCTACAAATACATTTGAGTGTCTTTGGAGCTTGTAAACTGGGGTACAGTGAATATATGTACAAACAAGAAATATTTGCAAATTTGAAACATGCATGTTAAATGTAAACAATTGAGAATTCCAGTTAACTGGCTACAGGATGAGTTCAATTCTGAAATCCAGTTATAGTAGTAAGATGGACTTGAACTTGATGAGTTCTTATGACTTAAGAGTTCTTTATAGAGTTCATAATAATAGTCAGAGTTAATACAGTCAGTTCATAGTTATGTGCACTTCGTAGAGAGTTACATCATTGTAAACATGCAGTTACACCAGTTCTTCTCACTGGTCTCTTTGTGGGAGTGCCTATCTGGAGAATCTGTTGTCTAGATAATTTAACCATAAGCTGTGAGCAGGTTCCTAAGGAAAAACATTAACTCATTAACTGGAAGTATGTAAATAATATAAAGGAAGACTGAAACTGAATATGGAAACATTTAAAAATTGTTCTTACTAATTCAACAGCTTTGAACTTGAGAATTGATGTGGAAACCATGAAACCAGCAGATCTCAACACACAGGCCTTTAGAACTCCTCCTTCAATAGTAGAATCAGGGAGATCTCAAAATGGTGGGCACCAGGAAGCACCTGTAGTACCTGCACCATCAGGACAGACCCAGCCTTTATGTACAGGTGCTGAAGCTACCCAAGCACCTGTGAGTTTCATTCCTACAGAAGGAGAAGTCCTACGTTTAATTGCTGTCAATTATCTGCAGGCTACTCAACCGAGTAGTAGGGATGATTTTGATAGCTTTTTGGCATACATGAAAGAAATGCGACTCACTATTGCTGGTGTTCATATTGGAAGTTTGCTGATAACAGTGAAGTTTCATTCACTCCAGATCCTTGAGAGCTTGTGGGAAGATTATTTGTCTGGTCATCTTGGTGAAGTGGTTCAAAGATGTTTTGTTACTGAAGAGATCTTGACAGCATTGAGCCTTGCAGAGTTGAAGCTTAAAACAACAATTTCAGAAGAGGAGTACAAAGCATGCAAAAAGTACCTTGGGAAAGATCCAGCAGTAGGTTAGTATCAAGACAAGCCCTAGGATTCCATGGTAATGATCATTTCTGGTACCATTGTCATTGAGAAGTAGCAAAACTGAAAAACTCTGTCTAATCCATGAGATCTTCATCTGTGACTGTTTGAAATTCATTTAGTACAAGTTTAAATTCTGCTCTGGTTCTTGACACTTACATTGTAGTAAGTCAAGCAATTCCTTTGATTAGACCTCTGATTACCAGGCAGTCTACATGTAACTAAGGGCATTTTCCATTCAACCAAAAATTCCGGACATTTTGATAATGGTAATATTAAATAGTATGGATAGTGTTTTCATTATGCAGATCATTTTTGGTCTTGTCAGACAAGTGTACTAATTAGTAAAATTACTTTAGAGCAGCCTTATTATATTGGAAGCAGGAAAATTTATTCTCTCTGTACTTTGAATCTGTTCCTTTTTCAATTAAAACACATGTAAAATCAATGTGAGAATCGAAGGTGGTAGGTTTTATAAGTAACTGCATGGCTTCTCCTAGATAACATTTCTTCTTTTGCCAACAGAAACAGATGAAACATATGATGGTGATGATTCAGCATCAAATGATGAAGGTACATGGCATATTTCATTGTGTAAATTATACACTTACCAGCTGGAAAATGTTTTTGTAGAAATCATTTTTCCAAGCAAGGGGGAAAATACATAGAAGCACGCAATGTGTGCTTGTACTTAGTGCAAGATGCCTAAATTTATTAAAATTTCTGCAGCTGGGATTTCTTTTTAAGTCAACAATACCTTGACATAGTGCTTGCTTTATACTCTGATAGTACATAGTAGTAGGATAGCTGCCAAATTACCCAAATGCACCCGCTTTTTAAATTTATTCAAAATGGCCACCAATAAAAGTTTGAGAAAACGTGACGTCACGGTGATGTCACCAGGTGGCACATGGTGGCCCAACTGGTGGGTGGCGCACGAAACCCTCCCTAGCTGGGGAAGAAGTCGCCTGTCGCAAGACAGTCTGGTTTGTCAAACTCAACACACATGAGGGGACAAATGGCTAGGACATTGATCTTTAAAAAAAACGTTATGGTTTGAAAACATACTTATAGACATTTATGAATAAAGGCCCTGGTTTTTTTTTTGGAAAAAACATTGTCGTGTGGTGTGAGTGCGTTCCCAGATGGGTATAAAAGCGCGCTACCTAATGCGATTTTTCTTGATTCACACTGAAGGCAGCATTGAGGACACATTATGAATATCGATGTGCAAGAACAGAAATTTTGCCAGTCGTTAGACCAGTTGATCCACAGCACCACCCAACTGACCAATACGTTGGTGTCCAACGTGGTCGAGAGTTCGCCGCAGTTATACATGAAAACCAAGTTTCACTTGTTGAGTTGCATTGATAGTTTATCCCAGGATGTGGTGAAGTTGCAACAAGCCTGGAACGAATTGACGTTTTACAGGAAAAAAGCTGGATTAGCATCAGCTGATGAGGAATCCGTTGTGTTTATACCTAAAGAAAACAAGAAAAGTACTGTAGCAAGAGAGCTGCTCACTCAGTCAGTACCTCCACCAAACACCGGCGGCTCAGAAAGCTATGGCAGAACCAGCATCTATTCCAGTAGAGATGACTATTCCTTTGGAAGAACGGATCCACAGATACTACATAAAGAAAACACTGTGTAGAAAAAACCAAGGATCCAAACATGCCTCCAGAAGGTATGTGCTTGAAAGCAGCAGCTGTGCAATTGGAGCCCAATGTGTTGCACACCTTGGTTTCCCGCTATGCCTTCTACCATCGTCAATGGTGCAAACCCCAAGGCATGTGAGAACGAGTACCTGCTGTTACCAGTGAATCCCACTTGTTAACTCCATTGAGTGGAAGTGCATGATGTTTATCAACAAACACCCACTGCACTGAAAAATTTACAAAAAGAAGTGTCATGAGACGTCAGGTCAGACCATACAGCTCACAATGGAGTACAGTGAGAGGGACGTTAGTGATGATGAAAACATAGTGGAAGAAGACGAACACGACGAGGATAATGAACATGAAGAACCAGAGGACGAATCAGAGGAAGAAGAAGATGATGAACCAGAGGAGGAAGAAGATGAAGAACCAGAGGGAGGAGAAGATGAAGAAAAAAATTTGGTGTTGTTTGATGGGTTGTAGAACTCCAACATACTCTGGTTCATCTTTTAATACATTAAAACGAAAGTGTATTTCCTCTAGGGTTTGTGGGTGATGGTCCACCACTAAATACCCATAGGGCTGAGTAGTGGCTCATTCGTACAGAGGCATAAAACGTTTCCCATCACCCATCCAACGTTGCCCCAGTGTTTTAATTTAACAGGTGTCAGCTGGGTCTCTAAAAGGGATTGTGTATTGATAGTTGCAATTCATTCCAGAGCTGTGCTTGCCTAAGGCATACAGGTTTTGTGTGACCACAATCACGAAGAGATTGAGGTGATGAGCCTTCTTACTGAGTAAATCCATCACTTGATCTGAGTCAACAGTTTCTCTCATCAAGTCATCTAGCACTAACAAACTAGGACCTTGTTCCGGGGGAAACACTTCTTCCCAAGGGATGGTTGGTATTCCTGGGTGAAAGGTAACACCCATGTCTTGTTGCATTCTTGTGAACATCGGTTGCCAGGAGGAGCCGTAACAGTACAAGGCTTGATGAAAACATGCACTGTCTCCAGTGTCATCTCGAAAATAGGTGACTGCATCCTGTATCAGTTTGGACAACCATGTGGTCTTTCCACTGAAGGAGGATACCACGATTTGCATGCTGCCTGGTACACGAAAACATGGGTCGTGGGTCTTGCTCCTACCCATTCCACTCTGCAAGTTGGTGGCAGTGTTGGCTGCGGCGGCAGTGTTGGCTGGGGCATTCGTGTTTATGGCTGCAGCACTGGCGGCGGCGGCACTGCCCCTACATGCCCAGTGGGCCGACACCCAAGACAAGTACCACACCCTCCTTACCCTGGTTAGAAGCCAACTCACAGAGTGGAATGGGTAGGAGCAAGACCTATGACCCACGTTTTCGTGTATGAGGCAGCATGCAAATCGTGGGACCCTCCTTCAGTGGAAAGACCACATGGTTGTCCAAACTGATACAGAATGCAGTCACCTATTTTTGAGATGACACTGGAGACAGTGCATGTTTTCATCAAGCCTTGTACTGTTACGGCTCCTCCTGGCAACCGATGTTCACAAGAATGCAACAAGACATGGGTGTTACCTTTCACCCAGGAATACCAACCATCCCTTGGGAAGAAGTGTTTCCCCCGGAACAAGGTCCTAGTTTGTTAGTGCTAGATGACTTGATGAGAGAAACTGTTGACTCAGATCAAGTGATGGATTTACTCAGTAAGAAGGCTCATCACCTCAATCTCTTCGTGATGTGGTCACACGAAACCTGTATGTCTTAGGCAAGCACAGCGCTGGAATGAATTGCAACTATCAAATGAATACACAATCCTTTTTAGAAATCCAGCTGACACCCGTTACAGTAAAACACTGGGGCAACGTTGGATGGGTGATGCGAAACGTTTTATGCCTCTGTACGAACGAGCCACTACTCAGCCCTATGGGTATTTAGTGGCGGACCATCACCCACAAACCCAGAGGAAATACGCTTTCATTTTAATGTATTAAAAGATGAACCAGGGTATGTTGGAGTTCTACAACCCATCAGACAACACTAAATCATGTAAATACAGGTGTTTAATAAAACTGTTAAAGCATATCTTTGAAAGTATGTATTCTTTGAATTATGACAAACAGCATCAGCAGTTTTCACTCTCCAGGAACCCGTTGTTCTTTAAACAGCCTGTTCAGTAGAAATCACCTCTGGTGAATGGCCAGTTCTGTGGATTCTAACCAGTCATATCCCTTTTCCTCCATTAATTCATCTCTGGTTGCCACTACTTCTTGATAGATGGGGTCCTTTTTCAAGGCACGCATCCATTTCAGATCTTCCAACAACGCATCTCTCAGGTCTCTCTCTGTAAAGGGGAAGCAGGCTATTGTACACCTTAACATCCAGTTATGGATGCATGCAGGGAGTTTGGAGAGCACAAAAGAAGCGCAAGAGTTGGTAGAGGTGATAGCTGAGAGCAAGTCTAGCTTTCAGCCATGAAGTACATACCATGAACTTTCACAAAAAAGGTTTGGAATATGGGAGACATTGGACCTCCCTACATGTATCTTGATCTGTCATTTCATTATTGACTTTACCCTGCATTTAATTTTACAGCATTGAGCCTTGCAGAGTTGAAGCTTAAAACAACATTCTCAGAAGAGGAGTATGAAGCACTCAAAAAGTACCTTGGGAAAAATCCAGGATCAGTATCAAGACAAGCCCTAGGATTTCATGGTAATGATCATTTCTGGTACCATTGTCATTGAGAAATAGCAAAACTGAAAAACTCTGCCTAATCCATGAGATCTTCATCTGTGACTGTTTAAAATTCATTTAGTACAAGTTTAAATTCTGCTCTGGTTCTTGACAATTACATTGTAGTAAGTCAAGCAATTTCCCCTTTGCTGAAATTTGAGCCGAACTAGCTTAGTAGCCTCGCCTTTTTTTTCGCCGAGTGTCGACTGTTAACTTTCACAAAACGGGTTTGCAATATAAATATGGTGGACATTGGACCTCCCTACATGTATCTTTTGAACTGTCATTTTCATCATTGATTTGACCCTGCATTTAATTTTACATGGTACAAGAAGCCCGCAAGGAACTACCAGTGTACAAGGTTGCCCTATGTGGTAAAAGTGGCGTTGGAAAAACCTCCATTTTTCGCAGACTTAGAGGCGATGGCTTCGAAATCGACACTTCCAAATTTCAACACTTGGCAGAAGAAAAGATCGAAGTCCAAGTTGAAGAAAAGACCATTATAGTAAGAAAACAATTATTTATTTATTACGATTTAATGACTACTACAAAGAATAAAAATAAGCCTCATGGACGATCTGTAAAGGACGCAAAACCCCATATAAAAACAGACCAACAAAATAGAAGAAAAAATATATAAACAAATAAGCTTGAATAAATAAATGATAATAACAATAATAATAATAGTAATAGTAATAGTAATAGTAATAGTAATAGTAATAATTATAATAATGATAATAATAATAATAAATAATAAAATAAAATCCCCTCAGCCCCTCGAATAAAAGATTATGACATTGAGAATTTTCTAGCTTTTGCCTTAAAAGCTCTCAGATTGGATTCACAGCGAGTGCCAATGGCAGTTCATTCCATATATCTATAATTCTATGAAAAAATGAGGATTTTAGCACATTAGTTCTAGAGTCAAATTATCACTATGCCTGAGAGAATAATGGCCACGTTCTGAATAGTATTCAACATACATATATGTAAGGTTGAACATCAATATCAATCATGCCATTTAGTGCCTTGTAAAAGAATGAAACATCAGCTAAAGCTCTTCTTTGTTCAAGCGACAGTAGGTTCAGTTCATCAATTTTAGTAGTAATAGTATCTAGAGATCAGTGAAAGATAACGTCACTTTTGTTTGGTGTAAAGAGTTGTATGTTGTTAATAATTATTATTGTTAAACATACAATGGGTATAATAATTCAGTGTTATAAGTGATTTTTATTTGCTGTGAACGGCTACTGGCTACTAAATTAATTGTGTCTGTGCATCTGTCAGGGAAGCAAATTCTTTTTGGGCTAATGGGCAATTTTGAGCTCCCTTTACCCCCAGTTCAAATCAAATCCTGAAAAGTGCTAAGCAGAGAACAAATTGTTCAACACGAAAATGAGTTGTACTCGCATGTTTATTTCCATGCAAATCAACTACTTACTGTAACAAGGCAAAAGTCAAAAAATAGCCTATTATTTCGTTGTGATGCAAAGATATCTGGCTTGGTGTTGAATGTGCTGCATGTTCTTCCTTTCAGGGATTGAAAGTCATGTTTTGATAATGCTTTAAGTGTGTCATAGTTACCACATTCTGTATTAACTGCTCTGGTTACCTTTTTACCCTTGCAGTGTGGCTCAGTGACACTTATTACAGCTTATTAGTCTTGAATTTGACAGTCTACATTGCCCTACAGTCAGGTGTATGTAGGGAATAAGAGCCAAACCCCACAAGAGATCCTGGTGCCTTACTATACCTTTCAATAACATGCGGACTCTAAAATTCAAAGCTCAACCGACAAATGCGTTTTTCACTACCGTCAATCAAATGTTCGGCGGCTCCTCACAGCTTTCGATTAATGCCGAGCACAGGTAATCAAATCGCTGAGCACAGTTCAGACAACGAAACAGTACTCGGCAGTAGTGGGAAGCTGGGAGGAGTGACCAAACATTTGATTGGCGGTAGCAAAAAATGCATTTGTCGGTTGAACTTTGAATTTTAGGGTCTGCATGTTATTAAAAGGCACAGTAAAGGATGTTTTACAAAATTTTTGTTTGATCTGTTATTTCTTCTTGAACTTTCCAACACTTAGATTGACCTTTGGGACACATCTGGAATGGAAAGATACTCTCGCTTGACCCGCCAACACTACTTTGGAAGCAGTGTCGTGCTCTTTGTCTATGATTGTGATGATATGGAGTCACTAAAAGATCTTGCAGGTTACTACGAAGATGCCAAAAATAATGCTAGTGGAGCTGCTGTCGTATTAGTGCGAAATAAGGTAGACCAAGAACTCCAGTGTGTGGACATTAAAGATGCTGAAAAGCTACTCTGCAATCACAAGGAAAGGGACAGATCTGTTTGCAAGTTTAAATTCATAGCAGAAACTTCAGCAAAGGAAAATACAGGAATTAATGAACTTATACAAAACGTTGCTAAATATCTACTTAAAAATGCAGAACCCAGCAATTCAAGAAGAGAATTTGACAAGATTAAATCCAAACCTGAACCAGCAAGCACCCCTTCCACAACAAGCAGCTGCCCATGTTAAAAATTAATGTTAATATTAAATTATCTTTAAGTGACTCACTAACAAATTGCATGTGTGCATTGGAATCAAACCTTGCCATAAAAGAAAACTGTAGGGTCAAGTTCAAGAGCTCTCTAGTGGTCAGTATAATGCTACAAAATTAGCATCCTTACATGTACATGTAAAAGTAGAACAGTGGAATCCCAAAAGTAACCACCTTCAGATTTGCTCTGGACACTGAACACTCATCTGTATCAGGTTCCTCGATTTCTGATCCTTGATAATTTGTTCCACAAACTTTGCTTTCCCTCAGAGGTTTGAGAGGGTCATAGGAATCCAGATTCCATTGCTAGCCCACAGGTGTAGCTAAATATTGTGTTCAGAAGGGTGTCACTGTAAACACAAACTGCTAGTCAGTGGCTGATAATTGCACAAGGCAGGTCTGTTGAAAATCTGCTGTAATGCTTTTTTTAGTTTATTATCCCAATCAAAAGCTCCTGCACACTCAGCAGTGAGTCAGCATGCTGAGGATCAAAGAAGTTCCTTCCAGGTAATATCGGAGGGGGGAATGAGGAAGGGAGGGTCAAAGGGTCGCAGTTTCTCTCTTCCAAATAATAATGGGAAGGATAAACCTGTATATAGTAATTCTCCCTCCTGTTTCTAGTATTAAGGTCCCTAGCCTGCAGTGCAGGCAGTTTTGGTGGCAAGTTTACAAAACATGGAGAGTTACAACGATTGAGAGAGAGCTTTTGGCAATTTTAACCCTCACCCCAGCCCTCCACTGTTTACCCAATCCAAGATGGCAGCCTATATGTAACACTCGACACTGGAATAATTATGTGCACTTGTTCGTCTGCACTGCTGGCTAGAAGTACCTGGATTTTTAAATCATTCCTGTTTCATTTGCCCTCATTTGTTTACCAACTTTAACCATAAACATCTTAAATAACTGGGCACTTAATTTTGGTGATAACCACCAATAAAGGAAAGGAGAAAAATCTTTTGCTGTTATTGGCTTTATATATTAATTTAAATTGAAATATACATGTATGTTTTTTGGTACTATTTTAAATAATAAAGATTTATTTATAACAAGAAAAAGGAAAAAAATTGTTGATGTGCTTCTCACTTTGACAAATTTAGTAATTTGGGTTGAGTCCACATTTTACAACATGTTGAGCTTATGTTGAGACTTGTGATTTAGAGCCTGGCAGCTAGTGTTAGCTGGCTAGCAAAACACTAAACCCAGTGCTTTAAACCACGTGTTTACTAGGCAATAGCAAATGTCTGAGGAAAAAAAAATGCATTAAGTCATTTAGAGTCGATCCTAGTTGCTCACAGAATGTCCCATAAAATTGAATTGAATTGCCACACGAGTTTCTTGGTCTGTGTCCTTTGTGTCTGTACATGTAGCTGCATGTATGATCATCACAGACATTTTCTCATTCAGAGCTCAGCTTTTCAAGCTCAACTTGTGTGCAAATGTACTTGGTCTGTTAAGGTGGTGTGAAATCCTAGTATGTGTTTAAGCCTAGGGCCAATAAAATGTGACAAAAAAGGTCGATAAACTACGAGTAAAAGAGCTCTAATTTTCTCTCACTTCCTCGTATGCAATACCTGGTGTCACATGAGTGCATGGCTATATAAAGGGCATGACTCCAATTCCCGTCCAAGGTTGTAAAAGCCTGTCTTTGATCGAGGATTGCTAGAAAACCTACCATACAACCCATGATGAAATTTTCACAGTTGATTTGTCCAGGTGAATCGTGTTTAGAGCCAAGATTTAACAGAAATCTGTAAGACTATTTTTGATTTCACATTTTCTTAGTTTGTAAAAATGCATGAATGTTACATTGGAGCCAATTTCTAATTCCTGAAACTTTGAGGTGGGGTCATATGGGTACTTAGATATTGAGAAAAACGTCATTTAACCTGCTAGTGCCCAGTCGTTTTTTAGGTACTCGATCTTTCATTTCGGCCATTTGTTGATGTTTAAATCGTTCAAGTTTCACACAGAATGGTAAAAGACTTAGGCAAACAGTAAATAGACAGTTAAAAGAAAGCTCTTTAATTATTGGCACATGTACCAATGGACATACAGTGTATTTGGTTGTAATAAGATATTTACAATTTATTATAGCAATGACTTCTTCCATCATTAAAGAACACTGCTCAGAATGCAGCTGTACCTGTATGCAATCACCAAATAAGATGTATTTTGTTACAAAACCTTTTTTCAAACAGCTAAATGAAGAAATCAATTAACTCTTGTCTGGCTTGTTCCCTTTGGGTAGTTGTTCTGAAAGAGCTTCTACCTCTTTCCTGTGTGCTGGGAAATTCTCCCAAGGAGTCTGAAAGTCAAACCTGCGGAATTCTTGGGCCATTTCAATTGGTTCACAGACAACTCGTTTAAGTTCATCATCATAACGCACCTGAAAACAAATACATATTTATATTTTATTTTGGCATTGAAGCCTAAACTACAGTGATGAAGATATTAAGTACACACTGTACAATCTTACCATCAATTCACACTAGTTAAAAGCAAGAATTGCATTACAGTACCACCTGACTTCATATGCACATTAGCCACCAGTTTCACAAGGCAGTACATGAGGTTTTCCCATGTGACCACCTTGGGAGGAACAAATGAAACACGAGATGAAACCAAAACAAAACCCAGGGGAAAACCCATTGACTTGTCCAAATACGTATGGTTGTGTCTTCATACTCTTAATCGCCTTTGTTAACTTCATAGCTGTATTTTATTACTCGGTATATGACCAAATTACAAGAGATACCAAAACAACAATTAGAATGAAACAGTTTCGTTTTGTTCTCTGCCATGCCGTGCCATCCATGTATGAATGTATATCAAATGTATGAAATAGGAAAAGGTACTTTCCTAAAGGCTGATGTGACATGATTAAGTTACTGTTAATTGATAACAAACCCTTCCCTGAACAACTTTGGGTGCAAAGAATTTCATCTCAACAGAAAAAGAATAAAATCCCAATATTGCTATTGTGTCAGTCATTCATCCATCCATTTGAAAAATTAAAGTAAAATTTCAACCTAGGTTTTTGTTCATGAATTGGGTGAGTTTCTTTCTTGAACCACGCCGTTTCATCTCACTTCTCTCGCATGCAATTCACGCATTCTGTCACTGCGGTTCACCCGTGCCAATGTGCATTGCCAAATGATTCCAGGTAATACTGTACTTTGAATGTAAACACATGCTGACCATTGTAAAGGTACTTTTAACTAAAGTGAAAACTTAGTTATATGTAGCACTTAGTGAAAAGTCTGGTACAATGCAAACATGTATCATAACTGACAGAAAGTGTTACGGAAAATAGGAAACAACAATGAGAGATTGCTTAAAACATAATTTAACTAAGTGAGTGCCCATAATTGCAACACTACTCTTGTAAATGTTTACTCAAAAAGAGATTAACAACAACAGTGGGAAAGAAAGGATGAAAGCAGATCAGTGTAAAATCATTAAATCGATTACCTCAACATAACCAGTAAGAGGGAAATCTTTCCTAAAGGGGTGTCCTTCAAACCCATAGTCTGTCAAAATTCTTCGTAAGTCTGGATGATCCGCAAAGAACACACCGTACATGTCCCATATCTAAAAGGATCCAGAGATGACAAATAAGAACAACTTCTACTCTATTACATTTGAAGCCTCAATCACTATTCAGGGAGCTGCAGGTAATTCTGCATATTTGTCACGTTTCAACCACAAATAAAGATTCCATGGTTTGGCTTTCTCATGTTGATTGTACTTCTGACATGTGAATTACTACAGAATAGGAGTAGATGATGTAGAGATGAGGAAAATGCAAAACAATACTGTACATACTGTACATGTTAGCCTTGGTATACATGTGGACACTTACCTCTCTTTCATACCAGTTTGCTATCTTAAACACTGGGTCAGCAGAGTCAACTGGTGTCAATTCATCAGTGTATGTTTTTACTCGAATCCTTGAGTTGTACCTCAGGGACAGCAAATTGTACACAATCTACAAAAAAAAAAAGGAAGAAAGAAAAAAAAAGACGTCCATGTACTCAAAATGCTTAGGAGTAAAACTTTGATGGACAAGTACCTGTACCACAGGAAGTACAGGTACACTTCACACCACAAGAAATAGAGTTGAGCACCAAGGATTACAGACCCCTCTACTGACCACCCCAAAAATAGAATTAAAATAATATATAAAGACTTCACCTACGGTTTGTCTAATTATTATACATGTAGATCACTTGTGTAGGCGAAATTTTAAGGATTACACTGTGCAAATGTAACAGACTTGGGTTCAGGATTGGGCGCAAGTTATATCATTCATTACACATTGCCATTTCCTTTGCTGTGGCTATTGTATGTACATGTATGAAAGACCGAGAAGCCTCTGGAAAGTCTTGAAATTTGTGCTCCTGTCCCTCCTCCATTTTGTTCAGCTCATTCTCTCACAGGTTTGTGAACTCCCCCGGGCTTCCCAGTTTGCTCAGCCAAATAACAGATAAAAACAAGAAACAAGCTAAAAGTCAGACAAGCCAGATTAGTCAGATTCAGCCACCCATGGAATGTACAAACTTTCCTTTTTCTGCCACCAGCTTCTCTTTTTGCCAAAAATAGCTTTTAGACATCATTTTGGGGGTTTAAAAAAAACTCAAGTCTGTTACAGACTTGAGTTTTTTACACCCGAAAAATGATCAGGTTTCACTCTGAAAACATTTGATGCATTTTCAGGTTTCACACTGAAAATGTATCAAACGTTTTCTGTCCACACTTTGCAGAAAAATAAATCAATACAGGGCTCGAAAATGCGACTCACTGGTCGCCAATGCGACCAAAAATTGAGCACTGGCAACTAAATTTTCAGAACTGGTCGCCAGCCGGCGACTCGCATTTTGTCCGATAACTAAAGAACACCACGACACAACTTTTGTTTTTAAATCCTTATATTAGGAAATCATTCGGATATGGTAGATAGCATACAAGTCACCTTTCCGTCCCCAGTAAAATAATGTCTGAATATTACAAGATAATCGAAAAAATTGAATGTAATTCGACATGTCGATACTGCGTTCACGGCGCGCCATATTGTTTCATCGGCTTCTTCTGAAACTGGGATCGCAGGCGCACTTCAACACCACATGCTTTTCATTTGCCGCGAAAATGGCAGCAGATACCAATCAATTGAAGGAATTACGTGAGTTTTTACGTGCGGGGAATGAAGATTCAGCCAAAAGGTTAATCCAAACTTTGAATCCTTCGAGGAAAGCAAGTCAAAAATAAAGAATGGCATTTCGAAGAAGTAGCAAAGAGAAAATACGCAAGGACCCGTGTTTGTCTCACAATGAAAACCACGGACTTAAAACGTTTTATGCTTCGCTTCATTTAAAATGACTATGGAGACAACCATTGCCTTCGGACCAGAGACATATCACCTGAGAACAACGGTAGCTTTATAACTAAGTGTTACTCGTGTTGTTTCTAGTTGTTTTCGCTCTTCAATTGTGACTTTTCTTGCATGCAAAGTAATGTAGAAAATCGTGTCCTTGTGTAGGTTATTTATAAAATAAGTTGGCGACCAAAATTTACGATCTGGCAACCAAAATTTTTCCGTTTGTCGCCAGCTGGCTCCCGAACGAAAAAGTTAATTTCGAGCCCTGCAATAAATTATTATTATTATTATTATTATTATTATTACTACTATTATAATAATGAGGAGTGTTTATTGTGACAAAAACTAGAGCTAAGCTTTACAAAATGCTATTATTACTACCATTATTATTATTATTATCATTATCATTATCATTATCATTATCATATCACTATCACTATCACTATCACTATCACTATCACTATCACTATCACTCACTATCACTATCATTATCATTATCATTATCATTATCATTATCATTATCATTATTATTATTACTGCAGAGAAATTTGAAAATGCAACAATCACCAGTCATTTTGGATTTGTGTTTGAGGAAAACTTAGTCAGGGAAATAACATGATTATCATGGCACCACTGTTTTCCAAAAGCTTTCAAGATGTTTTCTGTCTACACAAAAATGAAAAGGTGGCATTTTGAAATTCCTCCCATTGGAAGAGCCTTTTCAAAACTGAATTGTAGAAATAAAGCCACATTTTCAAAGTTCTCTGCTGTAGCATGAATGTTGCCTTAGACAAACCGTAAGAGAAATCTTTATTTACGTGTACATGTATTGTAATTTTCATTCTCTTTTCGGGGTGATCCATAGAGGGAGTCCGTAGGAGTAGTCCATGGACCCTGTCCGTAATGGGGGTCCACAGACCGGGGTTCAGTGTTTTTGAGCTCCCAAGCCACTAGGCCAAATATAAAAAGGGCTTTACTTTCTGTTCTGTGCTTGAGACAAGTTCAAACCAAAGAGTTTACTTAATAATGTCAGGGTTTGATAAAAGAAAAACGAAAGACAATCAAACTGGTTTTAAAATTTTTAGATTTTAAAATTAAACCTGCAACATACACTGTACATGTACCTCAAATCTGAAAGGCTTTCCCAGCTTATCCACTGCTGTCAGGTCTGCCAGAGACTTGTATTGAGCATTAGTATGGTCCCTTAAGAAGGTAAGGACAGGGATGATTCCCTCCGGAGCAATCAACAATTCCAGTTCTTTTGTTTGCGTTATCTGTGCCTGTTGAATGTACTTTGGCAATATGCTAGCTACATACTGCCCAAACTCAGACAGCTGTGCGACAGCTGCATCCTCTGAACAACAAACAAGACAACAAAAGGTGAATGACTTAAGATAAGCACCTCTCATTACCTACGCATTATAAACAAGTCACAAACAGTTGGACCAGTCATTTTGCCTGACTTTGAAACTTCCATTAAGGTGATTCCTCAGAATTGCATTGCACAGTCCTACTGTGCACGATTTTCACATCATTAGCGCACTCATGAGCACATGCATACAACATATACACAACATATACAAAATGGTGGCCTTTTTCTAAATGGCTTGGCTTGCGAGAGACAAATCATCGTTTTTTTTCTTGGAAACAAGTGCTGCAACCTAACGATTTTTTTTATTTAATTTGAATACAGAGATCACCTTCTTTCTATATAGTGAACATGGACCAATTTCTTTTGCAGAGTAAAAAATTACCACAAAAATTGAGAGCATAGCTAGTACTTGTAAATGAAGAACACTCCATGCTTGGAACATATTGAATCCCTGTCGACTAAATATGCTTGCCTTTATCATGAAACATACATCAAATTGCTCCTTAACATTGATGCAATACATCCATTGTTGTACATGTATTTCTCGTTTAACTTTCTCCCTATTTTGCTGTTCTCTTAAAGCATAAGGTGAATGATTAAAATATACACATTTCTGAAAGCAAATAATTTCTGGAATTATGGGGTTTATTGAAGGTTCTCCTGCTCCTAAACGATACAGGGACCCCCCTGTTTTATTTCAAATTTTAAGTTCTCTTGACTTACATGTAAGCAGCCAACAGGTAAAGTTTGAAAGAACATCTATTGTGAGTTCTATTTCAATGGAATTACATGTACCTTAATAAGCTAGCACACTCAATCTCAAAATTGGCAACCTTACTCATGTCATTCCTGCAACCCAGTTGCTACTCCATGTAATTCCACACAGAACAGTTTTAAATATAACAGGTATCACCTTTGACTGCAACTTCAGTTGATAATTTTCTTGATTGCTGCGAGGAGAATGCACGAGTACAGACAGGTGTGCGTTTGTATTGATCTAAAAAAGACAATATTCATTGAATTGATGAATGATTACAATTTAACAGATATTGAAGGCTCCAGCCTGTGTCTGTCTTTGAAGGTTTTTTTTTTTATTTTTTTATTTTATTATTATTTTTTTTTACATGAATATACCACAGAATAAAACTATGTTGACCAAATTTAATTGATGTACCATTTACCCATGCACGTGTAAGATAAGGCTGTAGCGAAAACTAACACCCCCACCAGCTAAGACCTAAGACCTGAAAATGAAGACCTTTTATTTTCTTTATTTAATATGATCTTGTTATGGTTTCTCACTGGACATATTCCGCTCTGGTTTTAATGTTTCTAATAGCAGTAAAACATGCAGACCCAAAAAAGAAGACCTGAAAACCTGAAACAAAGACCCGAAAACCCGAAAATGAAGACCCCCTCTGTTTTGTTTATTTTTTAAAAACAACAAAAGTACTGTTTTTGAAGCTCTTTTGAAGTTTGCATCAAAAAATTTGCTGCTGGTGTAAAATGTGCTTGAGGTTGTTACATTCCACATAAATGAACAGGGTTTGGCAATTTTCCTCCAGTTTTCATTTCACACTGGTTCGGCCAGGAAAAGTACCATTATATTATAGTACCACACTCAAAGATGAAGGCCGTTTGAGAAACAACAACGAAACAAGAATCCAACAGCTCTCATATGGTAACCATTGAGCGGAATTAAGGGAATACATGTAAAACCGGTGTTTGATGGTTGATGGTTTGATGGTACAGTACTTTACCGCTGTTAAAAAGAAAAAAACTGGAGCTGGACATGTCACAGCCGACCTTTTTGATATAAATGATACCGTGCAATCAGTCGACCTTATCGCCTGAAGAAGACTAGCAGTAAGCAGTCAAAACGTCGCGATCTACATCTCAACTGACTACATCGTGAGACAAACGATAAAAACGTCTTGTTAAAGAAAGAAAATAGGGGAGTCTTCGTTTTCGGGTCTTAGGTCTTAGGTCTTAGCTTTCGGGGATCTTAGGTTTCGCTACAACCTGTAAGCTAACGTGAAAACGTTTAAGCTTCAGCTCAAAAACACCGTCAAGCAATTGTTTACAAGTAAATACACTTGAGTTCAAGCAAAGCTTACGACAATAAGAACAAGTTAGTTTCAGTGCAATTTTGCCTATCTCATTGGGAATTTTTACTATTAAAAAGCAAATTGAGGTTTAAAAAAATTAGCTTCAAAACTCAAAACATAGAATACATACTTCTCAGTAGAACTCTGGGACTTGCAATTGCCCCCAATCTCAGCAGAGAACGAACTTTCGAGGACGCCATTTTGAGAACGTGAAGGCTCTGGTGCGGTTGCTCTCTGTGAGAAGCCGCTGCCTTTGTTCTAAGATGCGCAGGCTCGCGCAGGGAAAATTTATGTCCCCACACCACACCAGTAATCATTGTTTTCACTGACTCCATCTAGTATGGCGGGATGATGGGCAAAAACCCGAGAAGAAAAGGTACGGGAAGAGGAGAGTTGAAACTCCCTGCCACCCCTCCCTCAATATCAAGTCTCATGAACTGTCCTCGCTATGTCCGACATTTCTTCTGTTCCAAATTCTTAGATCACGGATAAAATCACCGATGAGCTCAAGACCAATTTTGGTTCTCTAAGTCAGCAGTACTAAAAGCTTTTGCTTGATCCCCTAGATCTAAGAAATCTAATCTAAATCAAAAGCATGAATCCGGCAAACAAGATCAATAGCCCTGAGGGTAGGTCACAAATAGCTACTAAATGCACCCCAATGGAATCGGCGTTGGCGAACAACAGGAATGAAACGATCAAGAGCCGGATTCAATCAGTAAACGCCAGACTGTGAGAGGGATTATTATTGGTTAACCCTTTGCGTACCAAGCGGCCATATATGGCCACTTAATACAGTCCTCATTCGATCGGGCCTTAAGAGAGGGATTTGAGGGGCTGAAACTACGACTACATTTTAATGTAGATTACATGAACTGCTTTATTAGTTTTTTCGAGGATTTCTTCCATCGAGCTTGTTTTCGGGCGAATTTTGAGGCTTTTTGTGATTTAAACGTTTTCAACGGGGAGATTTAAAAATGGCGGCTCTTCAAGATGATGCTGTACTACATTTCGGCGACCAAAACAACGTCGAAATTCAGTTTATCGACGAAGAAGACTTCCCTCTCGCCAGTATAATCGAGCATCAAGCTTCTGATGAGAAGTTTCACTCTGGTGCATCGGAATTAAGCTCCGAGAATTCGAGCGAAGAGTCGGAAGAGGAAGACAACGAAGTGGAATCGGATGAAGAACATTGGTCTAGAGAAGTCGAACGCAGAGTAGATATTGATTTTGGTGAAGAGCCTGGAATAAATGTCAGCACAAGAAACCTGAAATCGTGTTTGGATTATTTTGAGCTGCGTTTTACCCAAGAGGTATGGCAGTTGTTAGTTAGTCAAACTAATATATATGCAGAACAGAAGAGAGGGTCAGCAGAAAGCTCTGTGTGGTATCCAGTCACAGAAAGTGAAATGAAGGCCTGGATTAGTCTGTACCTAAATATGGGGTTGGTTACAAAACCAAACCTTAATTGTCACTGGAGTACTGATCCCGTCCTAAGTTCTCCTTTCTTCCCATCTTTGATGTCCCGGACTCGATTCTTTCAAATTTTGTGGTACCTGCACTTTGCTGACAACAACCATGCTCCCCCGCGAGACTCCACAGACTACAATAAGCTGTACAAAATCCAGCCTTTCCTAGATTTGGTAATGGCAAGTTGTCACAACGTGTACACCCCTGAGCGAAAACTTGCCATAGATGAGACTTTAATTAAATTCAAAGGCAAAGTACACTTCAGGCAGTTTATCCCCATAAAGCCGGGACGATTTGGTATAAAGGCTTTCACCCTTGCAGGATCCACCAGTGGCTATGTGTTGAATAGTAAGATTTACACTGGCAAGGAGAATAATGAAGTACAGAAAGACTTAGGAAGGAAGGCAGTTATGTCTGTGCTGCAACCTTATCTAGATAAGGGATTTTATTCCTTCATGGACAACTATTACACTTCTGTAGCTCTGTTTGAAGAGTTAGAAGAAAGAAACACCCTTGCATGTGGCACAGTTCGGTCCAACAGGGTAGCCTTGCCAAGAGAGATTTGTGGTGTGAAGGAAAAGGCAGTGAAAGATCTTAAAAGAGGAAAGTGTTTGTATAGGCAAAAGGGAAATTTGACTTGCGTGACATGGCATGACAGAAAGCCAGTTAGTGTGTTAGCCACCCTTCCCACCAGTACAACAGACTCAAGCTCGGTTCAGCGATCAGTAAAAGTAAATGGGAAGTGGGAGAAGAAGCAGTTTTTTAGACCAGGTGTAATTGACCTCCACAACACCTATATGGGTGGAGTAGATGTGTCTGACCAGCGAACCATTGCATATGCCAGACTTATGAAGGGGTCAGTCTGGTATTATAAAGTGCTTTTTATATGACTGAGGTGTGTGTATCAAATGCACATGTTCTCCACACCAAATCCCAGAATCATGTCAGTCTAAGAGCACTGCAGTTCAGAAAGGAGTTGGTCAGCACATTAGTTCAAGGCAAGTGCTTTCGAAGAGACACAGGATTCGTGCCGACCCCTGTTGCTATTCCTGACATAAGATTCAATCGGGATCATTTCCATTACCCTGTGAGCAATGATACAAGATCACCTTTCACGGTCCATATCCAGAAGGTGAAGACTATCTACAGCTGTGCTATTTGTGGCGTTAGATTGTGCCCTGAGCCTTGTTTTCAAAGGTACCACACGATGCAAGACTACTACTATGATGATGAAAGTCGAGATGGTCCCCGTTGGCTAAAAGAAGCAAGAGGGAGGCCATATCAAAGAGGAAGAAGAAGATCTTTAAGAGATTAACTCGTGGTTAATGTGTGAACATAGTTTTGTGCTAGTTCGGCATATAACTAGGGACTGTATTACCCATAAAGAAACTACTTGCATCTTTTGCATATTTCATTATTTTTTCAATTTTTACTTCACAAAAGGCAATCATTAATCTGTCTTAAATTCTCTAAAACAGGGGTTACAACCCTTATTAATACTTCTTACCTTTTGAAATTATACTGAAAAGCGATTAGAATTTCCAGTAAGAAACTAAAAGTTGGAGTATTTGTTTAAAACTGGTGATTTCAAAGCGTTTCTTAAAAAATGTGCATAATTATGCAAATTATGCTTATTACGACGTCACAATTTTGACATGTGTCATAATTTCTATGGTTGATGTGAAAGTATTTTTAATGCACATATATATAGTTTTAAAGGGTTTTGTTGTAAAGAACAGGCTTGGCAAGCATTCTTGTAAAATATACTCATTTTTGTAACAAATAAATACCACCCCCCTTGGTATACAAAGGGTTAAAAAACCCAGTCAGTTAAGATCTAGATGACCAGTCGGTTGAAGAATTCCGAAGTTACCTCGTGGGCATAGACCTTGGGGTGGGTGGAGGGTATAAGCGGCCCCAAAGGGTATGGTTTTTCAGCCGTTTTGGTCATAAATAGGGTATCGATTTTAGCCATTTTGATCATTAATAGGGTCTGGTTTTTGCACTTTAGTCTTGAATTGGGCATGTTTTTTAGAAGAACTAACTTTTTCATCTTTATTGATAAGAACATAAACAAAGGCCCCTCTCGATGTCTTTTGACTCTGGTCTGAACTAGGGAACTACTAGACAGGCTCTAAGGGCTACTATCAGGCATTCCACAGCAGGTGGATTCTGACCAGACTAACCTTGCTGGCAGGACAAAAAATAAACAGTCCAACCCGACCTGAAATCCCGACACACGTGCTCTTTTGCTGATCTTGTTTACAAAATATTAACCCTGCGATCAGGCGTTCTTTTTTTTCGGCGAACGGGGAGAAAAAGAACGCCTGAACGCAGGTTAATAAAATATGAAAAAAAAAAAAAAAGAAAAGAAACTTGAATCCATGCCACCGATTGATCGAGGGCTTCAATAATCAATTGCAGCGGCTTTGACGATGAAATCAATGCAGGAATAATAATCACTCACCAGTTTCATGATCAAATGTTCGCCCACACGTGATCATTAATTTATCATGTTTTCAACTATACACTGGGGAGACAGGAAGAAGGCCATTGCTTCCGGAAGAACCAAAACGCCTCGAGCCTAGATTAGACGCTACACATTTTAATCTAGCCCTACAACTGAACCAGCGTTGATTCCCGGCTACAGCCGTCTTTTTGTGGGCCGTGCACCGAAAAAGCCACTAAAACTACATCTGGTACACATTTCCCGACCGAAGCTTTCCCGACCGTTTGTTTCCGGCAGCCCCAAATCAATCGTCGGTATTCAACGTTCCCTTGCTTCGGGGTATTACTAATTTGTTTTCACAGAATTGTTGTTGTGAAGAACGTAGCGGTTTACTGCTGACACTGACTAAAGAATATGGAGCGTCGGTATTTGAATAGAAAAGCCCAGTGAAAAACATCTAGGATTGTATACTTGGTGAGTCTTTAAAAAAGGAAGCAAAGACTTACCTATTTGGCAGAAAATGTCGGCTTGTCACCACTTCCTTGATTCCCCCTCCCCCCCCCCCCTCCCTAAAAAAAAGGACCTAGCAAAATCAATCATCTTTAAACGCTGAATAATTGAATTTTTTGATCGAAACTATTTTTCATCTACCGGTGAACTGATAACGCCTTTTGCTGCGCTCTTTGTTAAATCTGACATCAAAAATAAAATACCGCGGCACCAGTCAGATATGAGGAAGCTTTGATACGCGGGCGAGCAATCATTTTTCATATAAAACACAATTTAACATAGGACGCATCACGTCGTTCATGATTATTTATTTTTCTCTTTCTCGTCTGACACGATTTTATTTCTTTGGGTTTTCTTTCTTACATTACTGTTTCATTCGACAGTTCAATAAACTGACGCAAAATTCAAGTTCAGTTTTTCAGAATAGTTTACTTTCTTATATTACCTCTGAAAAGTTGGTATAACGTATATCTGGGTTCAGATATCATACATAAAGTATGTTAGTAACATGCACTTAAAATCAGAGCTTACGTAGCGAACTTTCTTTGCACATATTATATACATCATGTTATTTCTTACATACGTACTCGTAGGAATAACGAGTGTGTCTCCTGTGATAGTTACCGCATTGATAGCCATAAATCGACATAAAACAAGTTGAATAAAACTTAGCTTGCCTGTTATTGTTGTTGTTGTTTGTTTGTTTGTTTGTTTGTTTGTTTTTCTTTCTCGCGGTCTTGTGTCACAATGGCAAAACAAGTTTCGAGGGCAGACAAAGCAAGTCAAGATAAAATTCACGATTCATTGGGGAATCAAGACAAAACTGTTGCACCCTTGAATCAACTCGGCTAAACTTGAGAAAGGTGTGAAACAGATTCGTTCGGAAAAAACGAGCCTGTTTTCCTGATAAATGATCTATGATTTTTCCTTTTAGAGTCGACTGAACCATCAGTTACAAATGGTGCAGTTTCCAAGAAAACTGATACGGTCGAGTTTTTGTATAGTAGCAACAAATTTAAAGTTTTAGTTAAGAAATACTTTAACAAGCCAGCGACTCAACTATACATGTATTCTTACAACAACAATGCTTTATTCACTCTAGGACCCTCTAGACACTTGATACGCATTTGCATAGAAAATAAAGATATGTGCTTAAAGTCGAGCCAAGGGGATAAATGAACCTTGCGGTTTTCAAGTTATCCCCCTGCCTTTTATGTGCAAAACAAAATAAGGCCAAGGGAATAGCACTATGCTTGAGATTTTCGACTTAATTATACCTAGGCTAAGCCTTAATAGAAGTTAATAATGGTACTCTTAGCATTTAAAACTTCATCCCGAACATTTAACTTAAATACACAGTAAGAGATGTTTTAACCTTCGTCATTTCTAACAACACCAACTGTAATCACTGATAACTTTTTGTTATCTCCTAACCAAAAAGCATTAAGCCTAAAGCTTTAAGCTTTTACAACACCAAGCAATGAACAGCAATCTTCGCATGTTACTGTCACTGGCGACAAGTCGCTTTCTTGAACACGTGGTACAGCCTGGTCCTGTAGTAAGGGTTCATGACCGCATACAACACAGGATTCACCGCTGACCCAATCACTCCAATAGCAGAAGAACAACCATGCAGGTTAAAGTGAAGCTCCGTGTAAGTACCAAAGACGCCACCAAGTTGGACGAGAAGAAACGGGGTCCAGAAAGCGGTGTAGACGATGGCGACCCAGAAACACAACTTCGTGACGTGTCGCTCGTCCGCCGAGCCATTCACTCCTTCTATGTGAGTGTGCAGCGTTCGGAATATCTGGACGTACGTCACGGCTGTTATGAGAATGGAAAGGCCATAGAGGGTCGCTGAGTAGCCGAGGAAGATTTTCGCGTAGGTGTCCAAGCGCTGGTTGATCAACAGGCAGCGGTAAAGTTTCGGGGTGGTGTCACCACTTGTGAACTCATTTCGAGCCAGTAGGACCATGAACAGCGAGGCCAAGATGCAGAGGAACCAGAAAATGTACATCACCAGGCGTGCTTGCGCCAGAGAGAGCCTTGGATTCTGCGGTCGTAGCATGACGTCTTTTCGATGATACGCCAACAGAGGGAACACGAAATACATCAGTGAAATGCTGAACATGGACAAGAACAAGCTTATTTCACAGACTGGCGTGTTCGCGATGATCTCTCCTTTCGGGTACACTCGGTAGATGAACAGCATCGGCGTGAAGAGAAGGCAGATTAAGAGGTCGGCGATGGCCAAGTTGGTGATGAGAAAGTTGAAAGTCTGGTGAATCGACTTGTCCGTCAAATAGGAGTAGATCACCATTCCATTACCGAGCGAGCCCAGGACGATAGTGAGAAGATACAACGGGCAAACGAAGGCTGTAGTGGCAGTATATTGCTCGTAGTTCTGCATGTCGCCTGATTAATCGTGAAAAACAAGCTGATTTCTGGCCGGCTTCCACACCGCGAACGAAGCTATTGCGAAAAGATCTTCTCGGCATGCGAATCTGTGAACAAAGTACAGCGAACGTGATTTATAGCACAATTTAGGCGCCGCGAATCAATGAGGAACGGAATTAAACTGCACTTTATCAATAGGTTCTATTTTTTGTTATTATTATAGTACGTGGGGCGCAGGTGTGCCGTATGTAAATTAATGAACCCTATGGAGCTTTCACTTTCGCACATCCTGCTATTTGGGTTTGCATTGTGTCTTTGCTCCTCGCCAACACAACAAAACCAATTAAGCAGCTCTATTAGTGCTACTAGCACTTGAAATTCAAAAACGCACGTCGGTCACACTATTCTGGCAAGGAAACACTCCATTTGCAACACCTTAAAGCTATCATACCAGAATCAGACAGAGGTATCAAAACGTGTAAAGCGCAGTTCGCAAAACAAAGCACCTGCCGGAAAGATAACCGCTATTAATTTAACACCCCTGAAAATCGAAGTAGCTGGAAAACACGTATCTAAGATTTGTCCAATCACCGAGCATTAAATCTAATGTGTGCCCTGTAGCAGTTCCATTTCCTCTCGAGGAGAAACAGGTTGATCCTATTGATTCCCTAATAGCCTCTGGGGAATTAAAGATATCCAATAAAATTTGATCCACATATACGACAAGTATCGCTACAAAAACATTGGTAATATCTCGATCTCTTGTGCTACTAAGCCGTATTTAACGATAGGTGTAAAACCGTGTATGCTTATAGAAATAAGATATCTCCCTGTGAAAACAACTGCAAAATATATACATTCGGAAGTGTTTCCAAGATAAATTTTCAACCGTACGTATTCACTTAGTCGGCAATACTTGTTTCTATGGCTATACAACTGCAAAAATCTAACCGTGTCCTCTTTTAAAATTCACTGACCTTTCCGGTCTCCAAAATGTCCCGCTACTGGTCTGAAAACTTTTCTTCAATCTTGATCTCCGAAATAGAGTGATTCAAATAGCAGCAAGCTGTTCCGTGTGCTGAATGTAGACCAACTCTTACAGAGGAATTCAGGAGAGATCTTTTTTTTGTAAGAAAAAAGCGTCGATCGCTGTTTGAACCTGTTTCTCCCCGCAAGCAGCGCTTAATGACAGATTATGAAAAGACCTTGCGATCATAAAACTATTATAAACCCACTGCGGCACCGTTTGATTCAGCTGATTATTTTTTTTATTATTATTATTCAAATGTTTTTGATCCTGTTGTCCGAAAAAGCCACTCTTTTCAAGATTTTAACACCGCATTATTCATGCTGTTATTGTGCTTGGCACTAACCTTACGAAAAACATCTGACTGTCAGGTGAGGAAGGAAGTGTTTTATAGTCGCCGAACTAGGGGACGAAAAAAAAAAAAAAAAAAAACCAACAAATTATGCATCTGCACACTTATGTTACAAACCTTTTCAGCCGCCGAATGCATTAGTGGACATTTCTTAATGAACAGAACATTCTTAATTGAATACTGGCTTGCTCTCGAGGCAGTCGCGTTTAGTTAGCATTTGTTTTTTAAGCAAAGGACATATACAGTGAACACATTTGCCTGCATTTTGCCGAGTTTAAGTACATCTGTGCAAAAGACCGGTATTTTGTTAATATTGTCTGTTCTAAGTATTTGCTTTGTCATATTTTTCTCAGCTGGAGGTGTGCAATAAAAGACTGTTTTTAACTCTAAAAAGCATAAATAAATTTAGAACCTTCAATCACGCTGGCTACAAAAGCAGATAAATTAAGTCTTCACTGGTACATGTTAATTTATTCAGTAATGTGATAACCAAACAGTTTTGCCATTACTGAGTAAACTTACATATACCAAAGAAGACTGAATCTTTAAAAGATCAACCGTAAACAAAGATGAAATAAAATAAATTAACTTAACTATTTGTAAAATATTGCAGAGATAAATTGCATATAAATTAGTTTTGTTACAAATTGCAATCTATGAGGTTAATTTTTTTCATACCAAGCTATTTTTCAGATTCCGCAATCGATTTCAGTTTTTGTGTGGCAGTCTCTGTAAAAGCGATTCATTGCATTTGTGCCCAGTGAACGTTGTCGTGTCACAAGTAAATGTAACGAATTTAGTTGTTTTTGGAAATCGGTACGTCATAATATTGAATTCAGAGCCTGCAAGACGCCTAATTTGAGCATGGCCAAGATGGAAAATTGCCGAAATGGATGAGCTCTCTGTTCAAAAACCACCGAGCGCAACAAAAATTTATTATTATTCCTAGCTATCTCCGTGTTCCTTCAAAAGGCTCAGAGCGCGTGCTACTTTCGATATATTTTGAGTCAGAGGTTCGTACAAGTAAAAGTCTACCCGATAGATCAGATAGATAATTTCTCAAGTCTAGACAGGACCGTCTGTAATTAAACTTCAACTAAATTCTGCCAAACAGATGTTGGGAAGCATAGAAGTGTAAAAATACCTTGCGCTTTTTATCTTCACAGCAACTTCGAACTTTAAGGGCTTTCGAGAATATCACACTTCATAATGCAAATAAGGCTGTCATGCAAATTCAGATTGTTTTCAATGAAAACCGGTTTAAATTGTACATCTAATAAGTATACCTAACTTACAGAAGGTTCCACACAAACAAAACTTAGAAGCGGTGTAAATAACAAAAATTTTGAATTACGCTAGAGAAAACGAATTTATTTTTTGCCGCTTTGCGTTGTTTTTGCTGTTTGAAATGGCAGGCTTGTGTTCCTTCTCGGCAGTTTACAGGTGATGGGTGCGGAAGTAGTCGTGGATTAACAGATTGTGTAGCCCTAAACACCTGTGACAGCGAGACCAGGTCGCATCTTCAAAATGTTTCTGAAAAAGATCTAATACTGGCAAGTGCAGGTTTTGTAGAGCTCTCAGAAGAACAGGTTAAGAATATGACGGTTTATCTAGCTCATCGTTTTAATTAT
The DNA here is from genome assembly GCF_042242905.1 of Orbicella faveolata. Taxonomy (NCBI): domain Eukaryota; kingdom Metazoa; phylum Cnidaria; class Anthozoa; order Scleractinia; family Merulinidae; genus Orbicella; species Orbicella faveolata. The sequence continues at coordinate 9,266,459 of NW_028301558.1, read as the reverse complement.
GTTTTAATTTACCCTGGGAAAGTACCGGCAACCCCTAACACCTGCCAGTATCCAAGACATCAACGGCGGTGACTGGAACACATGTAATTAATTTCAAGCTAGCCAGGAAAGTTAAAAACATCTTCTGGATAAGCTACACCCGTTGGTTCGCGTAGGTTTTATCTTTGAAGATTTTATTTTGTAACCACTGCATGTTGTTGTCACTGTTTACGTTTGAAGGCCCTAAAGCTGACACAGACTTCATTTTCCCATGAGTCATTTCACGAGTGCGCTATGGGTGTATCCAGGAGTGCATCGTTTAGAGACTATCGGGCACCCTGCCGCAATGAAAGATAGTTTGTTCTGAATATTACACAAATTTTAAAACAACAACAACAACATTAATAAAATTGCTCATTCTTTTATTTACAAAGTTGCTTAGCAATACAACTACCTACTGGTCGTTCAAGGTTCACCATTATTTCGTTTGGGAGGGGGCTGGTGGGCGTGGTATATAATCGTGTGGTCATGCCGCAGATTCTAGGTACTTAACAAACACGGATCAGGAAGCTCAGAGCAACGAGAAGATCTGTTATATGCCTTTGACCGCGCAAGTCAGACATCTTGCTGTGGAAAGCAAGATGTTCGATAAACCAGGCCTGAGAGGCTAAACAGGATCACAGCCGACAACAAGTCAGCTATTCTAATAATGGACTGGGCCATGAAATTTCTTCAAATGAAATATCGCGAGAAGCAGTCCGATTGGGTCGGAAAACGAGGCCTTGGCTGGCACATATCAACGGTCATAACTAAGATTGAATGTTAGCACTGGCAAGGTTGAGCTGAAATCAAATGCGCACATCTTTGATTCGTGCCAACAGGACTGGTATGCAGTCTGCTCAATCATTGAAACACAGTGGAGGTTGTCAAAAAGGATCAAATTTGGTAGTGAACCTATCCACATTCTTAGGGATGTGAATGCCGCCGTTAGGAAAACAAGTTTACAAACTGTCTACTTCAGAATGTATTGGGCATGATAGCTACGCCGGGCTTAAAAATATATATTTTTTTAACGAACTAACTAAACGAAAATGGTTTTACAAGCCATTTACTGCTACGGGACCCCTGACTAACAGCGTGAAATAATCGTGAATATATTGAGCGGAATCACAGAACTTAATTTGTGTAACTGAGTTAAATTCAAGTTAGTAGCCTTTTCAACTTTATTTGCCTTCTTCCACCCATCGGAAACTCAGGGTAGCAGGATAAACATTGAATTCCAGACGAAAGTTCCTTTTCTTTCTTCAGTTTCTTGTTTTGATTTTTTTGCTCGCCGAAAATATGAACTCTCCTGATTGACACATTGTGTTGTAAACCTGCACCAAATTTTGATAAACGCTATTTCAAACAAAATGAAACCAAAGAGAGAAAGTGTACAATTCAGCATAACTATTCTAGCAGTCACTACTATTACAACTTAACATGACTTAACAACCCGGTAAGAATGTCCTTGACAGGCTAAAAATAACTTAGGCCCCGTCCACGTGTATCCGGATATTTTTGAATCCGCAACTTTTTCTTTCCAGATACGGCTTCCGTCCACACGCATTCAGCGAATTCAGCAGCGAATCCGGATATTTTTAAATCTGCTCTCCAAAGTGGAAAAAAATAAATCCGCAACGAATCCGATAACGTGTGGACGGTGAATCCGGATATTTTCGAATCCGATGACGCAGCAAAATCGTGTCCAGTCTCTTACCGAACAATAAACCAATATGGCGGCACAACGTGCAGGCCTAGTTTCTCTAGAGTGAATCCGCATATCATCGGATGCGTGTGGACAGGCGAAGTCGATTTGAATACACTACGTGTGGACGGGGAAATTTTTGAATCCGGAAAGAAAATGCTGCGGATTCAAAAATATCCGGATACGTGTGGATATGTGTAGACATTCTAGCGTTGTACAATGACGACGACTGAAATCTACATTTTCTTTACATCACCTACAGCTCTACAGCTGAAGTACACAAGCGATAAATGTCCGATAAATAATTTTCCTTTCTAGCTAGGCAGTAAGTTCTATGGTAAAAGGTTCTAATTTTTAAATATGAGAGTCCTTTTACATATAGACCAAATCTTATTTAACCTATATATAATTTCAGCCGAAACAGCTCTTAGGCCAGACAGAAGATAACAGTAACTTACACCGCAGCCGCTCATTTTAGCTTTTTAATTCAAAGTTTTGGAGGACTCTTTGGTGAATTTAAGGCTATTCACGACTTTTTTATTATCCCGAGCAAAGAGCACGTTTTGAGAATATCTGCTTCAAGGTAACATTACTCTATGTGGGAAACTTCAAAATTTATGTGGGAAACTTAGGAACTACGAGCGGTGCAAAATTGTGTGACGGACGTTTTCGCGGCTGAATATTAGCTATGTTGATCGAACTCCTGTGGTTCAAAAAGGTTAGTGCCCAAAGTTTTTTTTCCTGTTCCCGGTACACTAGTCTTAGCACTAAACATGGATATTGGTCGAGGCTCCAGATCACGTTATACTTTTGAGAAACACTCCTTCAACCAGCAGCATGTCCGCTTGAATCTTGCAAAGGCTCTTTGTGGGACATTTTCAAAAAATCATAATTGATTTTTCTTAAGTCCGATTTCTAACATATTAACGTTTATCAAAATATGAAACATGAAATAAAGTGATCTGTAAGTTTATCGTATTTCAGTAAAAGCGTAATTTTTCAGCGCCTTCAGCGTAACGCCTAAATTTGACTCGCAAAAGAACGATTTTAACTGTTTTGGACCGTCCTCGAAAATCGTCGCCGGAATAATTGAAAAATAGCATAAAAAGCCAAATTATTGCTATTTTTGTTTATCATATGGACTAATTGTCTCGCACAGAAAATTTGAAGAAATTCTGTCTTCGGCCGAAAATCGAGTTGTCGGTTATTACATGGACAGCCTCTTAAAACTTGAAGATCATTTCAGCTTTGACAGGACGCTTGTATGTACGTTCATGACCTTTATAATGCAATGCAATGGTGCGGCACTTGATTTTAGTGCGCTTTCCCTTGTGCCAATCACGAGTTTAATTACTTCTCTCAGTTCCTCGCTCGGCGTACAACCCGTGAAAAGGACTGGGTGCCATTTTGTACTGTGTTTTGGTTTCGAAGGCGATATGGTACCTCTGTTATGCAAATTGTTGTTTTATTTCACCTTTTCATTTCCTCGGCGTGCCTGAGGGTGTCTTTAAATGTCATGGACGCGCACGTACGCTGATATTCACTGATGATTTTCCCTATTCCCTACATCAATCAATCAATAAAACACAACTTTCCACTGGTAAATGGGGCACTGGTTGCTGCACCGGATTATTATTGAGAACTTCAGATAAGCTTAGATAGTGTACGTTATATGAAACTGAACAAGTACATTAAAAACTAGTGTGCCTACTGCCCGCCAGGAAAAAGCCCCTTTTCTTTAGGAGGAAACCTGATCCCCCTCGAATGCAGAGCCAGGCACATATATAGGAACCTCGAGGGAGAGGTTGTAAGCTACACTAGTGCACTATTTAGACAAGCTATCTGTAATGATATGTATACAGTATACTTCATAAAATAAAATTAGCACATGTTGGTAGCAGGGCCAGTCTAGAATGATTCCCCAAGTAAAATCCCGCCAACACACGATCTCGATTATGATGTTGCCATGACAACTGTCAAATCTCCGGCGAACAGTGAAAACGTAAATTTACTGCTATTCCACGAACCGCAGCAAATAGCAGTTTGTCTCCCCCAAAGGCGATATTGTACCTCTGTTATGCAAATTGTTGTTTTATTTCACCTTTTCATTTCCTCGGCGTGCTTGAGGGTGTCTTTAAATGTCATGAACGCGCACGTACGCTGATATTCACTGATGTTTGTCTCCCTTTACTTGTGTCACGCAATCTTACTCTGAAACATTGGCAATCGATGGTTAAGTGTACAGTAGCCGCTGAAACGAGGCCGATTTTACGATTGACGGAATCTTCTCTACTTTAGAGTTTGTAGGTATTCATGTGTCTGTGTATAGAAGCTATCTGATGTGAGGTACAAATCATAATTACATAATTACTTTCAAGTTGAGGGAAACCGCAATATGAATAATAATTTTCGGGAGTGAGAAAACATCACAGGAGTAAATAAACCGAAACTTATCAAGAAATGCTTGCGACCTAGCAAGAGTAAGATTGATTTCGAACGACAAACTTCAAAAAGATTGGTGAATTTATGGACGGCTGGGTGTGCCTCAGCTCGCCCACTTGAAACAAAGACGAAGAAGTCAAGTGTCAAAATCATGAGGGTTTTCTTCACATATTTAACGACTTAACAGTACATCAACACCGTTTACGCTGTTTAACTAAGCATTCTTACCAGATCTTTGTCCAGGTGAAACGATTTGCAAGGCTCGCACTCGAGGGAACGGCACGCGTGACTGAACTCGCGATTTGACCTATCCCAGCCCAAACACCCAGACAACCCACAAGGCACCTCGCGCTCCATGCTCGAGGTCACGCACGCATAACCTGAGTATCAGGCTTTTCTTAGCAAGAGCGCACGCACTATTTGCGTTTGACGATTACACTGCAAATAAACTCCGTATTCTAAGGTGAGGTCAAAATACCTCACCGAAAAAACAGAAGAAGTTTTTGCAGTCTATAGAACTAGAGACAGAGCACAATTAAGCACGGCTGAAACAAGTTCAAAACGTAATGCAACAACGATATGATAGAGTTAAAACTAAAAGTCAAAATGCAATCGTGGACAGCTGTTTCGACCTGGTTGAGTCTAGCAATCAAATCAGCCCGGTTTAGCAACAAAAACAAACCAAAACAAAACAAAACAAAAACAAACAAACAACAACAACAACCCACTCGAAGGCCAATTATCTACTAAATGTCATCGAATTGTAATCAACATGTCAGGATGCCACTTTTCACAAAATAGAGAAAAAAGTGTCGCGGAGCCACCTAAAATTTCCGAAAAGAGACCCTGAATCCCTTTCCACATTTTTATTTCAAACTTGACAAATAATTGGATTTAATTACCAAATTTTGTAATGCTAGGTTTAATTTTAGCTTGAAGTTTTTATATAAATTCCCGAGACCCCAATTTTGTATTTTATTTTTATTTTCTTTTTCACCATAGCTCCAACGCTGGACAAAATTACACAAAAGAGAGAAGAAATACAGAAATGTTTATTGAACAGTACATGCATCTTTGGCAATAAATGCTCACAATAAAATCTCACGCATAATAAGAGCACAATAAGATTTCACGCATTTAATATCAAGTTAACAAAAAAATCACTTCCACGAGTCAGTAAATATCATATTCTAAATTTAAACAACCTCAAGATTAATATATATTATGTGTGATATTTAAAAACAACTGATTTCCCAAATATACTTCACCTTTCTAAGAAAATACTTTATAACTCTGATTGCCTAAAAACGTTACTTTATAACTTAAAATGCTTAAAATATTTCAACGGCAGCAGTTACATATAGGCCGTTTTAAATAAAGGTAATATTACTGGTTAGTGTGTTGCTTTCGTTTTGGTTTGTATGCTTTTGTTTTCCTTTGATTATTTTGTCATTTTAAATAGCACAATCCAGTGTCAACAAGTGTCGTTTTTGGCCGAAGAATATTCGTAAGTCCGCGATGACTGACGAAGTTTACCGACCAATAAGTGTGCTTGTCGGCTACCACGCACATTGTCTAGTCACTGAGCTTGAACGCCACGTTGTTAAGAAACTACTCTTACAACACATGCCGACCTGGGCTCAATCGATATTTTCTCGGAAATAACCAAGGAACGGCACTTGATTCTGGACTAACTGTGCCTATTACTTAACGAGTTTCGCAGGAAGTGAATAAGAATAACGAATCTAAACTATAAATTTATCTTACACTTGAAAGTTATCAATATGCGACACCATTTCTGATACGCGCAAGGAATATTATGAAGATATGAAATGGTAAATTTTGGTACATTTTCAATAGCGTTGCCTAATTTCTTAAATTTAACTGCCGTTTTCCTTTTTTACACTTTTCTAGCAATGGAAAAACCTTATAACCATACAACGAAATGGATTTCATCAAGCTTCTTGCCTGATCGTGATCCATTTTGATCTAGATATTATTCCACGATTAGGATGAAAATTTACAGTTATAAGGGATTTTTAGAAATACGCAGCCTTTGAAACGTTCTTTTCATTATCTGGCACCTTGTCCAGTCACTGCTATCTTTAAGTGTCTTTATGAGCAAACCTTTATCTATTTGATTTGCGGGCTAACACCGTTTCTTGCTGCTGAATGTCATTGTTTATGGGCGCCTGTATAGGATGATGTAAGCACTCCAAGTCAGTCAGAGCTTGTCTTTTTGTCTCCACAATACTGTGCGCGAAGAATCAAATCTCGGCCCAGGCTCTTCGGAGCTGTACAAGTGAAGCTGGTGACCTAGGTCTGAACATACCATGCAAGGAGTGCGCCATGGGGCATAGCACTGTCGCGCGCGCAATTTCCTTGAAGGTGGACCCATCAAGAATGAGCAAGAAGGACCGCTTTCCACGTACACCTACCACGGAGGATATGATGACTCCGTCGTCTTCGGTTTCAGCACCTGGTGCTGCTACAAACACAGGCTCGGATGGGTAGCAGTGGGGTTCATGCCAAGTCTTGGCCTCTTTCCCCAGAACGTCCACCTTGATTAGCTGGTTCAGGAAGTCTCCACGCCTGTGTGGACCCACGCCATACATGTACCGGTAAGGCTTGCCATTCGAGAAGTTGTAGTTGATCTGGGGCAGCTCCACACCATAGTACAGCACCTTGTAGTCGCGGCCGTCCGAGTAGCTGGGTAACCTCTGTGAACACTTGGAGAATGGAGTGGTAGGAATAGGCAGTCGGTAACGACGGAGGGCGGGATCAGGGAAGCCCTTGCTCACTTCGTTCTCTGGCTTAGTGCGCAGGTGATGGAGGTAGTACTGATACACGATGCGCGCATCAGGGTAACAGCACACATCCATGATGATGTCGGTTTCTGTCTCGTAGGCGTTCACGTGATGGAAAGAGAAGAAGTTCTCTGTTTTGTATTGGGCGACCACTTTTCCCGTCTTGCGCTCGATAACGTAAAAACGCGACGGCTGTTTGTTGTCCCACTTCATGCACTCGTGGAAAGAACGCCCCTTGATCTTCATGGTGAGCAGCGCCCAGACATTCACAACGAAGGGGTTCTCGATGAACACGAAGTAGTTGGGCGTCATGGCGAAGCTGTGGTAGTAACAGAGACGATTTTTCGGGACAAACGTAGACATGACGTTGACCCCTTGAAGCGGGTGTGGAGGGCTGTCTCCTGGTGTTGATGGCCGCGGCGGAACTTGTGTTATGTTGTAACGCGTTCCTTTCTTGAGCGACACAGCCACGTTGTACACGTTTCCCTCTTCGTCCTCGTGGGGATGTGGTGTCATGGAGAACATTCGCACGGGCCCTGCGAGAAGAATGAAAGGAAATGTTAAAAAGCGAGGCACAACAACAGAAGACCTAAAGTTGCATTAGAAATACTCTCCACCACATCAACCACAGCGCTGTCTAAATGTTCGAATTAGAGCCTACCACTTGTAGCTTGCACTAGCGACGCAGACGCAGGTAAAAGCGCGTGCACAAGAGTCTCTACGAACACAGAGAAGAGAAGGCCAAATTTTCTGTTTTGCTTCGTAAGCTCGATCTCAGACAAACTATTGAGGTACAAGCAAAATCCAAGCTTAAATTAGCCCATCCCAAACTCTACTAGATAACAATTAAAACGGTAATTATAAGCGCGATGCGGCAAAAAAGGTGTAGTAAGTACCGCGTAGCAAGGGCTTACAAAAAGCAAGAGCTAATAAGGCTAGAGCTAATAAGATTGTGCAAATGCGTCTCAGTAATTAAGCCAACTTTAAACTTTCATCTCATCCTCGGATTGTTTGCCGTCAGGAAATGTTATGGTAAAAGAAAATCCGCTTAGTCAAAAAGACGACTAAACGGAACATGCATGATGGAGGCTGTTTGCAAACTGGTTGAGATGGGTATGGGTATAAAGTATACTGAAAAAACATTAAAGTATTCATCAAGGGATGAGTTTATTTATAAAACAAATCTTCAGAGAAGACCATGAAAGAAGTATGACAAACGGTGTCTGAGAGGATTGATACTCTAAGCTTTGATCGGAGTTGAAAGGATTAGTAGTTTAATACTATGTCACTTTGTTATGATTTCTAGTTAAAATTACTTCCGTTGCACGGACGGAAAACGATAGTTGAGAGCAAGGGTTTTAAGGCTTAACGAATTGCTTATTTTATGTTATTTTTTAACAGCTTTTTTGTATCTTAAGATTTAAGGAATGATCATATGACCTGTAGAAATTCATTGAAACTGATTTATACTGATTTTTTTTTCGGTGCTTTTTTCTTGTTGATGGAAGAGCCATACTTTCCATGGCAGTCAAAGCAGCCGCACTTTTAAATCTTTAGCTTCATTATTGAGGTCTTTATCCATTGCACATCATTGAGATTTTCAGATAACTGAATTGCTTCCGTCGCAAGGAAGCAAAGAGATAACTGACAGCAAGCATGAAAGATGCTAATCTTATTGTTTTTATCGGTTCATTGCAGGGTATGATCAGGACACAGAAAATTCATTGAGAGCTCATAAGACAACTTTCAGTTCAGTTACCATCTGTTGCAAGATCAAATCCTTATCTCAGCTAAGTGACGTTACTGGGGTCTCCAAGTCAAGGCTTTCTTAGACTGTAATAAGTACACAACAGAAACAATTATCGTCTTTTTTCGTTTAAAATAAAGCCATTTCCGTCACTATAGTCTACGTGTCTGAGGGCCTCTGAAGTCATCCCCTTGAAACTCCCCATCACTGGCCGAGGGCTATTTCACGATCACACACCGACTTCTTAAGTCTGGGAACTGATTTTTATCAAGGGTTCTTTGAGGAGCTGGAAGCCAATAAGCTTTTAAGTTAGCTCATTAACAATACAGGAAACGTGAGCTTAATGAACTTTCAACTGTGTCATGTAATACCCTCGAGGGTAACACAAATTCCTTTCGATGTAATCGATTTCCGTACAAAACGGTCCTATCACACTGACTAAATCCTTTTAAATCTGCAAGAGGGCTTTCTGGAGCACAGCACGCGGTCAAGTTTGTAAAGCTCTGGCAATCATGTTTACACAACATTAATATTATATGATTTTTGGCTTGTTGTGCATTTATTTGTTGCTTTGTTTGTTTGTTTTTATGCAACTATTTCCAGGCTTTCTGTTTTACTGTGTTGCCGCTTTCTTCCAATGTTCACTTTGCTTTTTCTCTCCAATATCTTTATCATTGTTTGCAAGGATTTCAACATCAGAAGTTGATCTTCGTTATCTAAGCCCTTGGTGGAAAAAAAGAAACTTGCTCAGGCATTTAAAAGAGATGTTGCGTCACTTTTTGATTGCCACAGAACTTAAATAATTTCATGCATTCTTCCGATGTTTCATTACGTAATTTCTTATGAATCTTTATTAAGCAGTTTAGAAGAAAGAGGACACTAAAAATGAATTTTGTCCAAGCTACTCCACACATGCATGAGCTTAGTGAAGAGATTGGCATCTTGGAATAATTAAAAAGAAATTTAAAAAACCTGATTTTTTATATTTTATAACAACCTTAGAGATTTGTCAAAGCTACTGACTTTTCGCATGTCATCTCTTCATCAAACAAAGCACACTTCAACAATTAATTGAACAAGTTGAAACGTGCCAGTGAAACACAATCACGCACAGGAACTAGGAACTTCCTGCTGCTAAACCAAGAGAACTTTTTGCCAACTCAAACATGCCTGATAACAATTATGCAATTATCACCAGCTCCAAGTTGACAGATGTTTAATGAATCATGATGATGAATTCCTTTTGGATTCATTGCAAAAGTTTTTACCTTCCCGTTTGTTCTGTTCCTCTTTCATTCGAAAATATTTTCATTCATTACCCTTCTCCGATCGGTAAAGTTTGAAAAACTTGCGTGAAAAATGAGTGCAATTATCCCACGATATACCTGCTCTAGGAAACCGGTTAAACAGGATGATAGGTGTACAGCGTGCAGCACAAAACACAGTTAATGAATGTGTGGTTCTCTTCTTCCAAGAAGAGAGTTGGAAAATCAATGAATTTCATTTTAGACATTAAGTTTGAATGACTGTGGTGTATTTTTCATTCGATATTTGTATCTGACTCTCCCCTTAGGCTCGCCGGTGTTGGTACAACGTTCTCTTTTTTCAGCCAGTGATACGCAAATGCTCACTGATTCGATATCAATTTGCTCACGTGCCTCGGCCCATGTCTGTTATATATTAAGTAAACCGAGGAGCATTTCCAAGGGAAGCCCAGCGACCGCCTTTTCACCGGCTCCGAAGATTAGCGAGTGTTTTTAATGCGCCCACTCCGCAATTAAGCTAATTTCTCGAGAAATTTTGACAAATCTCCACCGGAAGACAAACAAATCTATAGCCTTATGCTCACATGCCAGATAAAAATCTTCGCTGATAAGCCAGGTTATTAAAACGAAGCTCATTCAAGGCAAACACTCAACCCTTGGTGTTCTTCCGGTCAAAAATATTTATATAAGTAAACAAAACTCCGCTGAAATCCTGATTAGCCTATTGTTTTCAGTGTTAAATGCGATTGCATTTGTTTATTTTCCTACTTTGGTTATCCAGTTATTGAAATTTTCTCAAGGGAATCTTGCTTCTGTAAGTCAGTTCCACAGTTGGATTGGACTCGCGAGTGACAGTGCAAGCAGAACCCCTTCATAAGCTATCTTTATTAACGAAACACTTCGCGCAGACGAGCACGAACTCTTTCCACCACAGACCACAGAACATGGATAATCTTTCCGCATTTCACCTATAGCCGTGCACGACTTATAAACTCGACAAGGGACTGTTGAAATATTAAGTACATGGCTACAATTTGCACGATGAAAACCCATACTTATTGCCCTGGCCACAAGTCTTCACTGAAGCACTATAAAAGACGATAAAAGGGCAAATTCACGCTTAAACAGGGCGGCCAGAAGGAGATTTCTGGAGAAAGAAAGCAGGCGGCAGGCTGGAACAAGGAGTAAGGAGATATAGTTTACAACTTATTGGCTTTTGACGATATCTTTTGAAAGACCTCTGACCTACCAGATGAAATGAAACAACATTATCAAATGGTGCGATTAAGCACTACTTAATGACAGATTGGTGCGAAAACGGCCTCATCTAGGCTTTTATGCGGTTCCGTGATTGCCTTTTAGATGTAAACTGAGTAAAATCCACTTAAGTAGACCTGCTCTTTTTCTTTCCCTAGAATGGCTCGAGGTAAAGTGTACTGAAGGATGTGTCAAAATCTGTTAAAAAGCGAAACAAAAACCCCTTTCTTTTACTTGTGTGTGGTCAAAAAAGACACTGAAAGCGAGCATGAAATGGCACGTTGGATCTCTAATTCCGTTCACCAGAGTCCGCGATCTACAATATCTTGTGCTTATGTCGCACACGAATTCATATCCGCAGCATGCAGTGACTTGATTGAAATGGATACAATGGATGTTATGAAGAGACCGTGTTCTGGAAATCCCTCCTTAACTCCACATCTAACCCAAGCCCAGCAAACGATATGTTTTGACTAACTCTACTAAAATAGGATATTTTCATATCTCAAGTTGAAAATCTTCTCCGTTCTCTCGAGATATAAGCTTTTAAAACTTGCTGTTCTTACAATATATTCAGTAAAGCTGCTAAGCATTTTTTTTAGGTAAGTATTCTAGCAATTTATATGTTTTCTCCCGTGTACAGTGTATCTCTTATCTTAGCACCCCACCCTTATTCATATTTAAGCAAGCTGGCTAATGAGTTTATCCTTGGACAAGAGAAATTCAATTTACTTACACATCAATCCAAGGACGAAATGATGATTCTCTCATTTCCGGAATTCTCTGTGATACTGGACTGAGCAGAGGTCCTTTTAAATTTTGTTTTCAAGAAAAACAGTTTTCAGTTCTTTTTGTATTTGACGAATGCTTGTGTTTATCTAATAACTCAAGAATGCCTTTTTATCAGACTGTTGCAACCAAATATCGTCTTTGTTATCTTCAATACCTTAAACTTGTCAAAACTATTCCTGACCCCAGGAGACCTTCGAAGAAACTCGCATTCTTTAGACCATTCCAATTTAGCTCCAGTTTTGCCAATTGTTGCAGAAAAGAGTCCCTAAAAATATCGATCAAAACTTGAAATAAAATACAAGTACGGCACAATTATCGGACATTCAATTTGTCTCTATTCAAGTGGAGTTGATGAGGTGTGGTTCACGCAGTAAACTAAATGCTTGCTTTTAATCTGAAGTTCTAAGAACTGAACCAGGTGTCAAAGTTGAAAAGTTTTGTCGCTACTGAAAGTGATAAAGGCTTTTTCTGCCGCCCCCTTCCGTGCGAATCTCCTGCGCCAAGGGTAAACCGTTTTTTAACTAATCCGATTTAATTTTTCGAACCAAAACCGCCGGCAAATTGGCACGATTGTAATGGTAACTAGGAAAAGAAGGCCTTCGCCTACTTCACTCAATTTTTTTTGGTGTGGACGCGAGCAGTAAAAGCCACAATAGACGATTTAGTGCAGTGCGGATTGTCAGAGTAAACAAGGAACATTTTAACAGGCCAGTGTGATACCCAGTACTGAATTAGCACCCTAAGAGACACTGTTGGGTGTGGGCATGGAGGCGTTCCCGGAGGCGTTATCACGGCATCTCTTGTTTTGTTTTTGTTCTAGAGGAATCTTTAACGAAAGCGTAAAGAGAGTCGTAAGGAGACATTCTTACTTTCCTTCCTGTGTGGTGTTTACGTCCGTGGCCGCTTTTCTCCCAGACGTAAATAAACAGACAGAACCCGATACAAAAGTTAAATTTAAACTTCCTTTTTTTCTTCCTCTTGTGGTATAAAAAGAGTATATGTAACAATAGAGATAATCAAAACATACCTGGAAAGTCATTCCTTATGTTGTACTCAGACAAAGCTTGTAAGCTACTCGGGTCAAAACCGATCAAGAACGGAGAATCACTGCTGGCGAAAGTCTGCCCGTTCATCGTAACAACGTTAATGGAGCAGTTATCCGTCCGCTCGGGTGGCACGAAGTAAGAGAAGAAGCGCGCAAAGATGTTCTTGCACGGGTCGGGCGGCAGTGGCGTTCCAAACTCTGCGTACGCGATGCCTCTACGCGCCTCCGCGCGGACGAACGCCTGGCTTCTTAAGTAGCGGCTGCAGTAGGTGACTTTTCCATTTTCCACCTTGAAATTCTGTAGCATACCCAGGCCATCGAACCAGTGCTTGTAGGCTTCGGGTCCGACTTCGTACATAGCAGGCCCATTTCGAAGTAAGGATCCATTGAGCCAAAGGGGAATAACGCCTTCGACCTTGGCTTCCACAGGGCTGACTTGTTCTTTGACTGTTTGATAAAGCTCATCCATTGTGCTTCCGATCTTTAACGAAGTGGACACGTCAAAATACAACTTAAACTGACAGAATTGAAGTCCCTCTCTCTGAATTTATGTCCGTCGACCTCTGCAGAAAACAATAGATTGATGACAGCACTGAATGATATTATATAACAAATGGTATCAGCTTATCGTAGGATGGCATTCCAAAGAAGGAAACTCCTACCAGTCACGCTTTCCCTATCGCTAAACAACCCAGCATTCGGACGAAATAATTGCTAAACCAGAAAAGAATTAATTCAAATAATGGGTTTTCACAGCGAAAAATTTCACTTAATTAGCAGGCATTGGACATCACGACCAGTCACGTTAAGTCAACAAATGAGGAGCAAATATCTGGATTTAAAAAACAAAATTTTGACCCCGACGTTTTTACACAATGAAGACAGATGCAGCGAACGACAGATTCTGTCATTTCTTGCAATTTTGGCTCCATTTTTTCGGTCAATTATGTGTAATATAACTCTAAAATGCTTTTAGCTACACACAAATTAAACTCTGGACTATTGTTTCACTCTGGAAAGTGCTCGATGAAAGAATAATCGTGTCTGTTCATCTGTTACGTCATCTTCGTCTAAGGCGGCGCACTCGTGTTTGGCGTTTGTTGATGAAAACTTGAACGTGTTCGTATTGACGAGAGTCGAAAGTAACGGGGGTGCCTGCCCTCTTGGGAAAGTTTGAAATTCCTGCATAAAAATGCGTGTGGTTGGTTTACAAAGCTAACAGTTTCAGCAGCTGCCAGTCGTTGTTACTGGGATACTATGAGATTCTCTAATCATTTCACAAATTTGCAAAACAGGTGGAAAACAAGTCTCGTATTACTAAACACATAACGATCATATCGCGTGAGTAATGGTTAACCAGCTGATCTGAATAAACATTAAAAAAATAGAAAAGGATTTTACCCCCTTCCACCTTGGCTTTTGCGTAAAAGAGATGTATGAATAGATTTTGTTACATCTGCGTGCAGGAAACATAGTTTTCGCGAAAGACAAAGTTGATACAAGACGAACGTTGATACATGAACGCACGCTAAATAACGAGTCATTGAAAATCACCCCATTTGCTGACAGAAATGAATAGAGCAAATCAGGAAAGGCGGAAAGATTCCTCAATCGTTTATCGGGAGCTTTGCAATTAGTTTGTCAAAGCGGGGTGCAAAATCCATTACGCCCACTTTAAATAAGCAGTTGAATGACAGAGTTCCGGTTTTTCTGATGTTCTTGTATAGTCAAAACTTGAGTCGCTAGTTTCTTCGAGGTTAATTAAAATGTTCGCTGTTTAAGGACCTCTAATAAAGCGTAAATTTAGAGTTAAGCCTCGGAATTGTAGAATCGCTACAAATGTGAAGGAACACATGTTCACCAGTTATAGACGCAACTTCCGATTAGCGATTTGTTTTTTTCTTAATTTTCAAGAGCATAGGAAACGGCCGCATGGTCTTATCTGGACCCTCGGCTCGGTACTCGGAAGCTACTTTGAGCCATGTTCAATGACCGATTCTTCTCGAACATTAATTTATCGTTTGACCTTCCCAACTTAATTCCAATCCCCGCCGACTACCTAAGCAGCAAGTCAACAAGGCGCGTTTTTAACCAGAAGTTCGTTTAGCGAAACTAATATACAGGGGTTAGGTTTTAAGTACCACGTGTGACAAAATGAAAACACTAACTGCACGAGCGCACGAACAGGCTAAATGAAATGCCGCGTGTATTTCCTTTCGTAAGACCCCCGTTACCCATTAGCGAGGATTAGCCGGTGCTCAAAATAAATACACAAGTTCGTTTCTAACCTGAGCTACCATGTACTAACTAATGCATGCTATATTCAAAATTGCCATCGCGAAAGACCCTGTAGACGAAATTTTTATTGGACTCCGTGCTCAGTAGAAAAAAGGTCCTGTTTTCGGCCTGGCCGTGTGAAAGCGCCATAAAAGGCTCTAAGGTCAAGGATTTGGAAAGCAAACGTTCGATGGTAAAACCCTTATTGGACGTACGGACGGACGGACCGGCAAACCCAAAAAGATGAACGACTTGTCTGGGCGGTGGAATATAAAGCGCTAGCAACAAAGCAAACTGGCTAACAAGATACCAAACATGGTCTTACAAGAACTGTGAGCCGGAATTTCCTTCCACATTTTATATATGTTATCCGCAGCTATTTATGGACTAAAGAGAGTAGAACTTAGCTGGAGCTAAAATCAACCCTAAATTCTTACTTAAATCGGATTATAATTTTTTTTAGAATCGCGTTTCCTCAACTTCTGTCAACCGGACAGGGAAATTTTCAGTGAATCTTTGTGGTTTTGAAGCCAGCAATTAGCACGCTTACACAAGCACCCACTCTCACGTGAAAAAAGCGATAACATCAAATAGAGGAAATACGTTTATTGCATCCACAAATGCTCCTTTCACGTGAGTCGCCTGGCACGAGCCTAAACCAGAGACGTAAGAAAGATAAGTCGCCTATCTGACCGCACATTCATTTGAATTCTCTCAATATAAAGGTCGACAATAATTTAATAGTTTGAGTTAGTGAAGTCAGGCTAAAAGATATCCAAAAATGGCCCTGCTTCGTGACGAAAGTGCTCTTTTGTATGTGAAATGATATGATCGTACGTTTATCGCGATCGGAATACGTGACGCGGTATTGTTGGGCGCCATTCGGGTCAACCTGTAGAAGTGTTAATACGTCTAGGTGACGCAGAGCATTGTTAGAATTTCGGGACAGAAAGAACGTCAGTGTCTGCTGCATGAGATCTTGCATGCGACGAGAGGGGAAATTTTAAACATTTTCCCACGCTAGCTGTATCTTGCTCTTTGACATTGAGGAAAACTACAGTAGACGTGGCGCGAATTTACGTAACGACAAACGCTGCGAAGACACATAGTCGGCGGACTGGAATGAAACTAGTCTCTAAGGCAGAAAACAATCATTTTCATTCTCCAAAAGATTCAATATTTGGAAAACATAAAAAGTAAACTTGCATTAACTTGTATTGATACAGCTGGAAGTCTGGCTATTCTTGCAAAAAGGGACCTCCCAGAAAAGTTTATCAGTGATCTATAATAGTGATAGGATTCCAACAACAACAAAAGCAAAAGTGACGAATACAATCAATTTTTTTGAGGTAGAAAATTTCCTATTTTGGTATAAAGACAGTAAAATTATACACAAACAGGAAAAGGTCTAGTTTAAAAAAATATGCACTACGCGTGGTTTCCGAATTGAAGGGGGAATGGGGACTAATGCATGGATTCTACAGAGTAGCTAAATTTTCTTGGTGATTTGACTCAGCACTGCCGTGTTATTGCGTAACTTGACCGATTTGAGGCGAAATAATAGCAACAAGAGTCCTGTGGCGCATGAAAACTGATTTGATCTAAACAAAACTCTACAAAACCGTGATTCAGTTATAAGAAATAAGTCTGTAGTAACTCCACATCAATTTACATACAGCTTTCATAAGAATGTTTAACTTTTCATGGCGAACTCCTTATCTACTTCAGTTTGTACTGTATACTGGTAGTTCCGCGCTCGATTTGTCAAACAACGCAAGCCCTGAAAGAACAAGAAAATAGTTGGAAATAACTTCAAAGCTACTTACGTTATGTGGTGGTGTAGCAAGATCCACCAGAATTTGTTCAGATACTGGATACAGGCCAAATCTTTCTCGCGGATTATATAAGTTATAAAATCCACTTTTGCACGTGTTTTATACCTCCGTCTTCCACCGGAACTCGTTTTCCGCAGTGTCAACTTGTAAACTTTTGTTTGGATTTTGACTCGAATTTCAAAGTTTCGAAGATGAAACAAAGTTTGCAAGAGCGCTGTTCACCTTACCACTCGTCTAAAAATACTAACATGGTGCAAAAAATTGCGCCGCGTTTTAACCGCCCGGCGAAAACAATGTAATCGATTAATCCGTTCCTGTTATTGTGCAGTTTTATCCCATACAAAACATTTAAATTGTTTATGAAATCTGATTGTAGATTCGTCATGACGTTCTTGTAAGTAAGGGTTGAAATTAGGGAGAAGCGGAAAATCCGGAGTAAACAATTTAACTTTACCAAAAAACAAAGACGTGCTAACACGCCTTAGAAATAGCACGTTGTTCGTTAATGAGGTCATCAGGGCCGGATAGCGTTTTATTGAAGCCTGCGTAGCTTGCTTTGTTGATATTAGGCGGTTTTAATGGGGAGTTACTTGTTTTGTCACACACATACAACTTCTCCAAGAGGTTTGGTTTGAAGCCGGGTTTTGACCTAAAATAAAATTTATCTCGCCCTCCATTAATTCAGTTGATCTGCCATTTCCTTGACATGTTTATTTGTATGTGAGAGACCAGTGACCAATTGTTTAGTGTTTTGACAAGTAATAATTGCAGTAAGTGCAACGCAACGCAAATATTTCACTGGTCCCGCCTAACCACTTGGTGAGGGTCAATGGAGATAAATTCAGTTTAATTAATAGAGCTGCCGTTTTGAGGTCTGTAAAATTTACCCAGAAATTTAAATTCAAACTCAGCTGTGTAACATTAGTAAGACATGGCGGTTTCTAAAAGTACCGACTAAAACAGAATAAAATAGCACAAGGAATGCTCAGTTCATGACAACACACACACACACAAACATCCCTGGATTGCAGAGAATTTCTGCCGGAACAAAAAACTAATAAATACACAAATAAAAAGTGTTTCCTTTGTTTAAAAGTAGTCATTTAAAATTTTTGAAAACAGGAACTGAGTGAAACCAAAAGAGGATTAACTCCACATAAGTTCTAATGGTCATTACGAGCACAGCTCTCTATATACTAAAGCTCTCAGTCCGGTCTTGTCGCACTTGGACGAGGATACGCGAACCTCTTATTGGTGAAATAATCCTCCTACCTTTTTACCTACAGCGTGAAATATTAAAAAGTCATAAAAAAAAATGATTTATAAGTTGCTAAACAGAGAAAAGTAAAGGCATAAATTTGTTTCCGGGAGCGACCACACTACGTCGGAGGAATTTCAAAACGCAGCTTTACTTCCACACTGATCTGTCCCGAAAACGGAGCTTTTTCGAAAACGCTCTTCAAACCGGAGGAATTAGAAAACGCCGGCTTTACGTATTCGCGTGGACGGAAAACCTTTTTAAAACGGAACTTTACTAAAACGATGGTGTCACGATAATCATGGGATTTCCTTGATCGAGTTTTCCTCAAACACAAATCCAAAATGACCGCTGATTGTACGTTGCGTTTTCAAATTCCTCCAACGTAGTGTAGACGGAAAATATTTGACGCGTGTTCAAAAGTGAAAGCTCCGTTCTTAATTTTCTCCGGCGTGATGTGGACGGGGCCTCTTTGAAAACTTGACCGCGTGCAGATCACCAAAGAGTTAAAATAGCAACAAGTTCCGCACAGGAACATGTCGCAATTTCAAGTGAAACCATATGTTATTTGCTTATTTGTTGAGTTAGGATGTGTTCCTACACATTTCTCAGGATGAATCAGTAATACACTCCTATGCTATGAAGTTAATTACGATAGCTGTCATCGTAGTAATTCACAGGAAGTGTAGTGTATCTGTAACAACTTCCTTTAGTTGCACACGATTTTGCTACAAGAACAGATGACGAAACTGCGTGTCGGAGAGGAGGAAAGCGATGCAGCGCCTTGTTCATGCTGAAAATTTGACAACAGACTTCTAAAACTAAAAATAATACAACCTAGATTCCATTTTGTGGTTGTACTGAAAAGTTAATTTTATACCATCAAAAGTACCAAGGTATACTCTAAAATGATATCAAAGTGACGAGAGATAATGGCAAGACCAAGAGTCATTCTGAAATTAAGAACAGCGACTTCTAAAGGTCACTTTAATTTCCCTTACTAACTAGTTCCTGTTTATTTGCGCATTCAGTTTTAAGACGAACCTCTAGAGGTATAGATAAAACCGTGTCAGTGCCTACGCAGCAAATTTTGTGGGGCGAAGAGAGGCGGGGAGGGTGGGTTAAACACAGATGCCTAAGCGGCGTGGCTTTAACTACGGGTTCGAGGGGCATGCTCCCAGAAGATGTCTTCGAAAAGGGCATAAAATGTATTTACAATAACAAACGTAGCGTGAAACAGTCATAAATTGTTTCTTTTGTGTGTGTGTGTGTGTGTGTGTAAGCATTTATTATCCGGTCTTTAAAGGAATGGCTGCCAATGATACCTTGCAGTCTACAACAGCTGACCCTGACATGTCTGAAAGGGATTTTTTTTTTTTGTCTAAAATCAAAATAATTTCTAACTTAGCACAAGTAAGAAGACCAGGCGTATAAGAGAGGGCATCTCATTTATTGATGCAGACTTAACCCTGTAAAACGACACTACTATACCGAAACAAGTATCAGCCATGGCACAAAATTTTCTAAAAAGTAAATCAAAGTTTCGAGATTGACTTGGTCAGGGATCAAAAACGGAGATGCCGTCGATTAACACCTAACAGACAAACTCCTTTTAGAAATATTCAATTTCGTAGCATGATTATGTAACCTGCATATCAAGAGTATCTACCGCAGTACCAACACACAGCTGTCTTACAATAAGAACGTAAGAAATATATGTTATGTCGCTTTACGCCGCTCTCCTGCGCGCGCAGCTGATGAGAACAAAGCAAGCTGATATCGGTAAATGAGAACATTAATGTTTGTCTTCTCCACCGAAAAAGATGTTTGAAGCGAAAATATTTATTCTGAAAGGAAATTGCTTCTCTAGTTAGTCGAAAATTTCAATCCCGGTTTCCTTTCAAGAATCGATACTTTTCGGCTTTGCGGAGTTGTTTGAAAGTAAGCAGCTTGTTACGTTGTTCTTTTGCTGCTCTTGTTGTTCCTAAGGATCTTATAACCCTTTTTTTTTCTAATAGAGCAGCTTAACGAGAGATTCAAGGACTTACCTTACAGAAAATATCCGAGCGTTGATTTTGATATAGATTGCTCGTCGCTGTTTTCAGCCTGATCTCCAACCGGACTGAGGGTGATTTATTCCTCACAAAACTTGCTTGACAGTGAAACGGTTAACTGTAAAAATGCGATCATTTATACTTTTTTGATTTCCGTCTTGGGTGAGACAAGAACTGAAGCTACGAGCACGGAACGAAACTTTTTGAGCCCGGGATCGTTGAGAGGGAATAAGATAAAAAGACAAGACGCGCTGATACTCAATTTCCGCTGGCAATTACTTAGGTTTTTTCACGTACTGTTAACTTTCAGTTTTTGACCACGTACAAAATTACCTTTAAATTGAAAGAGACCTGGAAATGGTAGTTTACTGAGATAAAAAAGCACCAAACAGATAATAATAAACCATAAAGGAACAAGAATGGTTATTAAAGGATGGAGAAGACTAACATGGATTACAATGCATGAATTCGGAAATATTCAGGCTAAGCTTTTTAGGATGCACAAAACCTAAAGTAGCCCTTGATAACTCGTAGTTTTAGGCCATTCGCTAAATCGCCAGATAGAGAGTATAGAAGTTACCATAGTCAGTTCGAGTAAACACATTCTACCGTACGAGCTATTTTCAAATAGCACTTTGTAGTCCATACTGAAATTATGAATTGTCGCATATCAAGACACACTGCACCCGGATCGCACTAGAGCCAATTTTGTTTGTGTAAGTAATAAATCTGTCAGTAAGTAGCGCAAAATAAGTGCCACCCCCAGTTTCAAAAACTTGCCGGCCAAATTTTTGCGGATTGCCAAAATTTTGCCAATCTTCAAAGAAACCGAAGAGCTGCCTCGGAGGCTTCATAATTTTGGCAAAGCAAACAATTTTGTTGTTGTTTTTTTTAAACCATTTGACTGTCATATTTTTTAAAACAAGTCTGGATAAAATTATGACGAGAAAACAACTTTGACGGCTCGTCCAGTTTGGCGCGTGCGATGGCACGACAAAATCATATTTTACCCGGTCCATCTGACGCTTTTTACAAGTTATTTCAATGCAAGCGAGAAATGTGAGCGGCGCTTTTATACAAATTCTTATGACCCATACCCTAGAGCCGGTTACTGTCAGCACTTTGAAGAGATGGTTTCAGCGAGACAATCTTCTTCTAGCGCAAGTGGCGCAAGCAACACAAACGCAAGCCGAGCAAAATCTGCTCGTCCAATTATGGACCGAAACTCACGAGTTGCTGTAGAGCGGAGAGTCAAGAACATGCAGCGTGGAGAAAAATCTGCTCTTGCACGGAATCTAAAAAAATACTTAATTGAGACATTATAGATCTTGTGACGTATATTTCAATCAGTAACGTTTTGGTTCCAACATGTTGGTCTAATGCGACCACTGCCAAAAATTTGGTACTTGCGAATTGTTGCCAATTTTTTTCCTCGCCAAAAATTGGAAATATTTGAATTCGCTCTAGTGCGACCCGGCCCTATGGTCAAAATTCATAAAGATTCAATGTTTAAAAGTTGGGCAATTATAAAAATTCGCTGCACTGCACAATGTGGAAAGTTAAAAGTTACGAGACAAAGTGGTAGGCTAAAAGCAAAGGGAAAATCTCTCGAGAAATAGGAAAACAACTACTGCAGATTATATACCGTAAATCAAATTCAATCAGATCCGACTTCCGTGCAAACTGTAGGTGGTCCCCTTCCCATAGTAGATGATATTTTAGGCGACTCGATGATTGCATATTTCACAGATCTTCTGCTATTTCTGACTGACACCCTCCGGTCATCTATTTTAAGCATACTGGCACGGTGATTTCAAGAAGCTCGTAAACATCCAAAGAATATTTGTGCTGGACATACAGTGCGCAATTCGACCTAATTGCATAGCAAGGATGCTTGGGAAGAAGGCAGTGAAAGCCGAGCTAGGAAAGCCATTGGCGTTGCGACATAAAATTCGGTATTAAGAAATTGCCCCGTAGAAAACGTTTTATATGTATGTTCGATGTACGGACATATCCTTGCTATTCCAGTTTACAACAAATTCCCGGTGACCAGCCCCCTTACTTAGGATAACTGATGTTGCGTTCGCGTGGACGATTTGACGAAATGAAGGGTTGCTCGCATTCAACCTTTCAAGCCGTTCTAATTTGCTAAAAAAAAAAACCTGGACTGCGCTATTCCGCTTTCAAAACAACAAATGACTAAATAAAATAAGAGGGATCGCTATTCTTTCTCTCAAGAGCTTGAACTGTGCGCCGGCTGCAAACAGAAGAAAGAGTGTATCTACCTTTTCGCCGGTTTGCTGTTTGTTAACCATACAGTACACTGACATTTGCTTTGAAATACAAGTTTTGGTCATGCGGCGCTTTTCTTAGTTGACTATAAAAGATATACCGTAGATTGGTTTCGCTTTCTCTAGCATCATAACTTACCTTGTAAACTACGTGGGAAGACTTAAATAACAAGCCAGCTGTTACAATTCCACTTAGCTTTCTTTTGAAATGTATCAGCTAATATGTGGGTGAGTTCGCTTTGTGTTCGTAGGGTAACGATCTCTGACGAAGAGGAGTACAGCTTCACAGTACAATGCACAATACAATAGTACTGTGTCCTCCAATTACATTCAAGTCCAGGCAATGCCTGTGGTTTTCCACGGATTTTCATGTCGGCCTGTCTTTAATCATATGGGATTAACTGGCAGCTGACAAACACTCCGAGCTCGTTCTTTTTATAAACCAAAACCTGGCCAATGGCCAGAAACACAAATTTATTTTGATTTATGCCTGCAATCCCGGAAGGGGGGAGGGGGGGGGGGGGTACGCCCCAGAAAAATTTGGTGCGGGTGTGCTCCCCGCTTCCGAAAACCCTTGCCCTCTTTATGACCAAAGTCTACTATTTTCCCTACCCTATTTATGACCAGACCAAAAATTCGAGACCCTTTGATCGACCGTTGCGGCTGACACAGTTGCCCTAAACATAATTTTTGAAGGGCTTTTGTTTATACTCTTATAAGATAATGATGAAAAGTAGCTTTTTTAAAAAAAAGATACCCAATTCAAGACTAGAGTACAAAACCATACCCTATTTATTACCAAAATGGCCAAAATCGATCCCCTCAGTTAATGACCTAAACGGCTGAAAACCGTACCTTTGGGGCCGCACAGTATATAGTCCATATAAGGGAGCACTTCCCCCGGTCCTGCAATTTACATTAGTCTGTTGTAAAAAAATTTGCCTGGTATGTTTCTTAACCGGCTTCCTCGAAACTGACAAAGAGATGTTCTAAGCGTTCCGTTAGTCGAGGGGCGACATGGAGTAGCGATAAAAACCCACGCTTGAATGCTAGTGGATCACGAGCAATAAAACTAATATAGACCAGATCGTATTGTTTTTACAGCGCAGACTAATTCTTCCCGGAGAGTAAAGACAGATGAAAACAAGATACAACAACACTGAAAAAGAATGCCTCAGTATAACTTATTTCATTGTTTTCTGTCGAATTTCTAGCTTCTTTTTTTTTTTTAGACGGGATCAATAACCATGTTTAATATTATCTGATAATTCACGGTGATATGATATTTCAAATAAATGCCTGATCATGATAAACAATTAATAACAGGAAGGCTGGTGCTGTATATAGAAAACCAAATTATCGGATAAATCCGTGGTACTTCTCCACTGTGGCCGAGTTGTTTTAGCTTTTGGCATGGTGTATTTAATTTAAAACTGGTTGCTATTTTAGTAAGCGATGAAAACGATAAATCGCAGAGTAACTGGACAATATTTTTAGTACACGAACACGTGACCGGTCTCAGAAAAAGAAAATAGAGCATTACTTTATCACGGCTTGTTACACATGACTTGTTATCACTTCGAGTAATTAAGAAAGTCTGATTATCACTCCCCGCTGGCAGGGAACGCCTTTCCGGGTTGAGCTCCCAAAATGAAGAGAAACGAGAAAATCTCAATTTTCGCTTGGCTCTTTTTCTAGTGCTGCAGCTTAAAAGTAAAAAATAATATAAATGATTTTATTACAGAATGTTAAACAGATACTCGAAAAGATAAATTTAAATTAAGGTACCGAAATAAGCCGGTCTAGTATTACGACAATTGCAACCGGACCTGAAAACGGCACTCTCGTGTGCTATCAAAACTGCATCAAACGGTATCTTGTGGGACTTTTTTCGCGGGAGTGCGGTGGGCGGCGAAACGACTGCTGGAGAAGCCGTGGGTGCTGCTTTGCTTTCGGCAGCGAAACCGCCAAGTCCAGGGAAGGTGCGACGGGATCAATATCAACTTAACTACTACCCATTCTCCTCGCGGCCTCGCAGCTCTCGCGCCGAAACGTGGTAGGCAAAAAAATATGCCTGACATTGAGCTCATATTCAATGAACTGATTCCATGGATTGAGTCATGAGACAACAAGTCAAATGTTAGGCCTGTACAAGATTTCACACGTTGTCAACTATTATGACAATTGGTAATCGTAACCCTATGGAATGCGGATGGACTGTTCCAGTGGCCACTTGTAATTAAGACTTCCTCTTTATACTCAATACGGCAGAACAATCGAAGACTAGCCGATTACAAAGAGGATTTATTCTGATCTTAAGAGTTGATCTACAGACGAACGTTGATACCGACCTCTCTCTCTCCACTTAAATTAATTGTGCTTTCCGTCCAAAAAGGCGATACATGCATGTGTACTGATGTGTAAGAGCAGTTGACTTTTTCTTCAGCGGACCTTTAACGAGTAGCTCAGCAATTCGGGATTATATTTTTACTGACAAGTTAACGTTATTATAAAACTTCCGTCCCAACGCTATTTTCAGCATAGTATCTGGTCTTCTTTATTTTGGCCTTACAAGTGTGAAATTTATGCGATTTCCGAATAGCTTTGGGTTCGGGTTCCAACTTCGAAAGATCGCTATAGTTACTGCGGGACCATCTTAGAAATCCGGTCATTAATGGATGATCGCTTAGATGAACGGATGTGGTAATCACAGCGGACTAATGATCACGTGTGGCGCAGGAGTTGTTCGTTTTCGACCCGTCGAGAAGAAATTTGCCCTTCGCACTGCTACCGGTTGTTGAAAATGAGGAAAATACATCCAAGTAACTTAAAACTGTAGGCGCGGGTAGGGTCGGTTTAGCACGCGTTTCAAATGAGTACGTTCTTAGATGACTTAGATGACTTAACAAACTAGGCACATGCGTCAACTGCATGATGAAGCTCGATTCTCAGTCACTGTCTAATAATAGACCGCTAACAGAACTCTTCATTCTCGGAAAGCATATGTACATGTTCTGGAGGGGGAATAACGTTTATGATGATAATCTTCAACCAAACAACTAGCTATAGGGCTTCGAAACTCTTATTCAATTTTTAGACAGTAAAAAGTGTACAAAGAAAAGAAGGGATTATTGGTGTCAAAACACTTTCGTAAACCAACAGATAAGGCTACTTACAGTTTACTACGTTTACGCCACCGCTGTGCTATTGCGCAAACCGGTTTCGAAGCGGAAAGACGTAAGAAAGAGAGGCAAGTGTCCCATCTCGGAATCGGTCGATAATCGTGCAATATAAAGAGTCTGACAACAACAGAACACTCACAATGTAGCGCGCAAGGTAATGTAGCGCGCAATGTAGTTATAGTAACGTTCGTTTCTTTTATATACAACCGTTCCATCAACAAGTGCACATTGAAAAACATGCAGCTGATTGCGCAACAGTCAGGATTTTCCGTACTTCTAATTCGCACGGATGACCTATAAACAAAAATCCGGGAATCACTTCGTAAAACGACTTATTCATTCTTATGCATGGTGATCGACTCGATTTCGATTCGTATGAAATCTTGTGCCACAGTGTGTATGTGATATCTTTTGATGCGCACTGTATGTTCCGGAGCCGCCCTTTGCTGATCACGAATGCGGACCCTTCAGCGATCCAAAAGACAGTATAAACGGGAAAAAAATTTTTTGACAAGATAATAATAAGAATAAAATATATCTCGGTCGAGTCGTGGCCACAAAGCAGAAATGTTTACTTTTACTTACCTTTCTTAGTAGCTTGGAGAAACTGGTTCTTCGTTTCTTCTTCCGCTGCTCGACGTGCTGATTCTTCTGTGTTGGCCCTCGAAAAGACAGCTTACATTTGCTTGACGTAGTGGAGAAAAAGTTCTTGAATGATGTAGTTCCTGTAAAGTTATCTGGTCCTGTATGGTGACGTATCGCTAGGCGACAGATAAATTCTGTAAATAATGAGGACAATCACCACTGATATTGTTAGGTGTAATATCAACCCCTTTATTTTCAAAGCACCGGCTTTAAACACGCGAATCCGATTGGCTACAATTAACCTCGATTGTTTTTATACTCTCAATTAATTGAATAGCTAATGTCCTTAATTACACTCTTTTCCGGGTTCTTTGACACCGGCCTTTGTTAGGAAATGCATGCACGAAAGCATCGTGTTCCTAACAGAGACCAAGTGGCACCTCTATGGCTAGATATGTTTCATGGAAAGGGCAATATTACTCATCAAGAAACAGAAAGCTGTAAACAGTAATTGAATGAGGCATCGTATTCAGAGCTGGATATCCTGTGGTATGATCAGAGGCTTTGCACGTGAGTGTTCAAAGTGCGCTCTCTATTTCCGGGGTTCCTTCTTTGAGGCCTAAATCCTGGATTAATCTCTTTATGATGTTGTTAAATGACTTAATCTTTATCACAATGGTTACAAAGAAACTAAAGCCACACGTAAACTGGGCTTTAACAAAATACAGAGAAGCCCCAACAAACAAAACAAATTAAGAACTATCTCATGCCGCAAAATGTGGCATTTCTTTCAGACGACGTTCTCGCGCAACCCTCCTGGGAAGACCTGGGAACGAGTAATTGAACTTTATGTCACCAGTCTACCTCGACCACTGGAAGTACAAATGGCTTTTCACGCTCGACGCGTGGCAAAGTGCGTCGGAGTGAACTTCGACCAAGTCGCTCAAGGAGGTCCTGTTCTTTGTCTTCTTGCTACATTTCGACGTCCTTTCTGTTTTAATAGTGGTACAATGAACTTAGCTGATTTGAGCGACGCTTACAGCGACACATTGCAATACGTCCAGCCAAATCTCTTTCGGAATTATGGAGGAAAGTCGAAATTTGGGGGAGTGATATCAACTGTAAAGTGCCACGAGGACAATTTGCTTGTCAAGCAAACTCTGAACGAGCCAGGGAACAAACGGGTAAGAACAAAGGGTTCTTAAAAACATTCTCGAAAACATTCTCGAAAGTCATGCAGACCCGACTGCCTCTCGGGTGTGCATAACTTTCGAGAATTCTCCCAACCCCACGAGTGTTTAGATGACGCTATTTAACACTAGGTAAACACGGAAAAAAGTCCTCTTGCTGTTATAAAATATTTCTCAAAACGGGGGGTTACATACTCTCATCCACCAACGAAAGCGCGCGTATTACCTTAAATATCTTATAACAGTTTATAGATGTTACGTTACAACGGTAGGAACCTCTTCTTGGACTCTTGACCTCAAGGCCGGCGGTGTAAGTTTAAAGTTGTGCTACAAGAGGAACACTTTTACTTAAACACTCGCTGTATCTTTTCTCCAGTTCATAAACCTTCACTTAACCTCAGAGTGCCCGCTACAAAAGCACAAATTTTCACAGGAAACATTAAGCTTTTCCTTTTTGTCATGGGTATTGACTATAGAATCTAATGACATTGTAGAATTATTCAGATCATTAGATCAGGAGTCAGCATGCCACTTTTCACAGAAAAAAAAATAAACAACTGGTTTTGCCCCATGGCAAGTTCGCCCACACTGAGTTTCCCCCACTATAAAATTTCTATTTTGGGTTCATCCCCACCTTTATCAAGTTTGCCCCAACTTTTCGATGCAGCAATAGAGAAAAATTTTAGTCTCTTTGTGTTGATGAGTACACGCACATAACGTTTACATTGTCGCGAATGAACTGCATTAAAAACTTTTTTATTAAACGTTTCCGTAGTTGATATCGAGTTATTAAACATTTTCGAAGATGAAGAACCATTTCAGTCTGAATGTTTGACAAGCTTAGTTGATGATTGTTGGCTTGTTGCAGTTGGTGCATAGCAACGAAGTCAAACAAAACCCACTGATCAATCGGTAGACCTTGATAGATGAATGATGCTTAAAAGAATGAACTGTGTTAAAACTTCTTATTGAACTACATTTAAAACGTTTTATTGCGGCAAGTATGAATAAAAGTTAGCTCGAGGTCTCATGTTCAAAGTGTGAGTTGGCTTCATTCGCAAGTCTTAGTAAGTCGAGTCAGCGGCTGGCCAATTATGTTACATGCTTGACTTGAACATGCTAATTAATGTCCATTCACATTTCAAGAATTCAAGTTTGAAAAGAATTCAAGATTGAATTTAAGAATTCAAGATCGAACGAATACTGACATGAGAGTGAACACGATCTCATTGGGGGCAAACTCAATAATACGGTGGCCCACAACTGTCACAACAGAAACAAATTGCTCACATCAAAAACAAATTGTTCACATCAAAAACAAATTGCTCACATCAAAAACAAATTGCTCACATCAAAAACAAATTGCTCACATCAAATTCAAATTGCTCACATCAAAAGCAAATTGCTCACATCAAATTCAAATTGCACACATCAAATTCCAACCGAACACTAAATTCCACTACAGATAGGTCAGCGGTTGAGCATGCTTGATTGTGTGCAAGTGCAATTCAATATGGCGGGTAACGAAAGTGAGCAAGAACTTCACGCTAGCGGGCTCTTTATACCTGTGGAATTTGTAAAGAAACTGTTACTTGATTACAATTACTGCTCCTTTTGTGGCAAAGGAGGAGCTTGTGCTAAGATATTATTTCAGTCAGGGATACGAATACGATGTTATCATTGTGTTCCTGTCTAAGTTTCATGGTGAGTGATACAAATCACTCGGTGTGCAACGCAGGGGTGCCGATTTTTATGAAACAGAAGTTAGAACGAGAATACAGCTGGAGCTTGATGGCCCTGGTTGTTTATCTAGTTATATAGGCGTTTGGCCATTTCATTTGTATTAAACTACCTTTATATCAAA
Organism: Orbicella faveolata; assembly: GCF_042242905.1. Taxonomy (NCBI): domain Eukaryota; kingdom Metazoa; phylum Cnidaria; class Anthozoa; order Scleractinia; family Merulinidae; genus Orbicella; species Orbicella faveolata. The sequence continues at coordinate 9,236,842 of NW_028301558.1, read as the reverse complement.
CAGAATAAACCGCTAGATACCAGATACTGAAAGTGAATAAGGACAAGTATATTCAAACTGAAAGACAATTTAATGATGAACAACTAAGAGAGTATGAAAAAACCTGGTACATTTGCTTTAGATGAACAGATAAAGAGTCAGCTGACAATTCACAAGGCTAAAAATATATCAGTGACAAAGTATCAAATGGCCTGGTTGTCATACTCTGATGGGAAAAGGGGGATCCTCCTTGATAACATTATAGCAATATTTATATTACAAAAGAAACAAAACAAAAACCCTTTCAATTAAATTTTGCCTGGTAAATAGCTGTCAAATAGCTCCAAAACTCAAAACAACGGGACTCGAACAAAAAACTGGCGGTCAAGTGAAAAATCGAGTGAAAACTGGGGATAGTCTTTCTAACGTAGCCGCTGACCAGTGAGTAATGATTTTGTTTTTGTTTTTGATTTTGATGTGAGCGATTAGCAATTTGTTTTTGATGTGAGGAATTTGAATTTGATGTGAGCAATTTGCTTTTGATGTGAGGAATTTGCTTTTGATGTGAGCAATTTGAATTTGATGTGAGCAATTTGTTTTTGATGTGAGCAATTTGTTTTTGATGTGACAGTTGTGGGTCACCGTACAATAAAGCTTGAGGTGAACTCAATCAGGTTGAGTCGATGTGGGGGCGAACTTGCCGTGGGGCGAAACTGGCAGCTACTGTACCTCACATTTCATACTCAAAAAAGAGCTAAATCATAGCTCACAAAAATAAATTATAAGGGTGAATTGCCTCACCCTGGAAAAAGAGGTTAGACTGCCTGAATACACATAGGTGAAGAAGTTGCCTCTATGGCACAAAATTGTAGTTAGATATATTGGAGGACTTGTGCATTGCACAGGGGTTTCATAAATTGAATTAAATGTTTTTAGTGGAGGGCAACTGGTTGTCACATGGACAAAACCTATTTGAATTGAACTTCTTTGTAAGAAAAACATTTCTCTACTGTAGATGGTCAAACAAGGCGGGCAAAATCATCCTCACAGCCAGTCAGTCCGGCACTTAATGAAACGTCTGATTGCATGAAGTGAAAAGGACATACCAGATATGATGATTATACTTTAGAGCAAATTTTATCATGTTGCATAATATTATTTAACTAGCCAGATTTTCTGCTAGTCAGGTTTTGGTGCAATATATTTTTCAAAGTTTTGGCTGCCTTATTACAATTCATTGATTTATCTTTCTTGTTTTGCTAGGTCCTAGTTGTTGATGCTGGAGGTTCATTAAGATGTGGCATGTTTGGGGACATGCTTGCTGGACTTGTAATCAAGAACAATTGGGCAGGAGTTGTGATGTACGGCTGTATACGAGACTCGGAAGAAATTGGAAAGATGGATGTAGGTGTAAAAGCCATAGGAACAATGCCATTGAAATCTGTGAAGAAAGGTCTCGGAGAAAGAGACATTGCAGTGCGATTTGGAGGGGTGATGTTTACGCCCGGTCACTATGTTTACTCAGATCTTGATGGTATCATTGTATCACCTAAACAACTAACACTTGATGCTCCAAAGTTGTAATTGATGTCTTTTGAATGTTACAAAATGTAACTGTGTTCTTAGTATATTCCAAATAACTAGCTCAAGGTCAATTTATTGATAGATTAAAACAATTTGTAAACTTTGCCAAGATGGATTTTAGGGGCTATTTTGAATTCGTTTTGTACCAATGCAAACATCCAAGCCATCCTCACCCATTCAGCTTACTGCATTCAACACAACGCAACACAATGAAACGAAAAAATAAATAGATAAATAAATAAAATAAAACAAATTGAAACATTTTGTAAAACAAGCTCTTTGTTGGCCATTGCACATTATTTGAACCGAGGGAAATGAAATAAACTTAGGAAAATGTTTTTGAATGTTCTTGAAGGAAAATAAGTGCAAGATGGTGGCCAGTTTATTTGGTGATAATTTTTAATGATGTTTAAATCAGTTAAGAGATATTTTTGGTGCATAAGTGAAGCTAATGTCAATTAATATATTATGTTTGTTTACTCTGTTTTGGTAGCTAGCCTCATTGCTGAAGAATGACTTATTTGATTAAGGGTTGAGAACTATTGGGCAGACAGGGATCATTTTTGTGTCTTCCTTGATTTTACTGCCTGCACGTACCCAACATCTTCTATCTCTTTAATTGTAGATAGTGAGTAACCCAGCAGTGTGCAGCTGTTAACACAGTCATGGCAGCCACTACTCCATTGCATTTTCGATGGTTGTGAAATAGGTTGAGATAAAGTTTTGAATCAATGACTAGTAGATCTATGCTAATAAAACAATTAGATTGTGAAAAGTGAACTGATCAACATGACACGACCGTGGGACAAAGAAAAAATCTGAGTCCCCGACGGGAATTGAACCCAACCCTCCTTAACACCGCGTGGGCGCTCTATCCACTGAGCTACAAATACTTGTGGAGAGCAAGGTCATTTAACTGAGTTCATATTAATTATTCATTATAATTATTCATTATTCATAACAATTAGATTATTGGCTCTTGATTTCTATGCGTGATACATGCAGTAGACTTGGCTGTGCTGAACTTGGGGGGTTTGTCCACGAGTGACCTTTAACTCTTGTCATTTTCTTTGTCCAATAAAGAGCTTAGGCTGATTTTGATCAATAAATAATCGCTTGAGAACTTCTCTAGAACTAGGAGGAGGGCAGGGAGACTGAACATTCCACTTCAGTACCCTTCACGTTCTGGCTGAAACCCTCTGTTGGAGGGGTATGAATATTTTCTGGAACAACATAATCTGATTCACCTGCCTTTTTTGCAGTCTCCACCTTGCATTGTGCAGCTTTTTTTACTGCAAAATGCTAGAAACAACCATAAGCATGATGTTGCAAAGCATTTCCTTTTTTCTTCAAGTCCTTCTCTCAACACCTGGTTCCTTTTCTTCCTGCCATCCCCCATTGAATGAAAGGTAATAAACGTTTGATATTGTCTATTTTAGCAAATTTGATTCTGTGGCCACACCTAACCCTCACTGGCCATGTTAGGACTTAGGGATATTTTACAGTTTATATAATTTAAGCAGATTTGCAAAGAAAATAGGTCTGGTCTGAGATTTAATTCTTGTTACTAGAGGCTCCCATTCTTTTGCATTGTGGGGTTCCAGAAAATATCCATACTCTCCCACAGAAGGGATTGGAATTTCCTGGGGGATGGTGTGGGGGGGGGGGGGTCCTATGTGACCAAAAATGTAAAGAAATGTATGAAGCTAGATTAACTTTAATTTCCAGAGGGGTGGGGGAGGTATGGATATTCTCTGGAACTACACATTTGGAGAGCATCAAAATGGGACATGCCATTTCCAAGGTTTCAATTATCTTTAGCTCAAATCTGATCCAATCTAGCCAACCTGTTACCTGTACAATGTCTTTAAGACCCCCAGAAAGGTGAGTTATTCATAACATTGATGGCTAAGTATTGTGGAATATAGAATAAAATTAAGCGGGTTCCGAATGGGGTAAAATTGGAACTGGCATTTGCCTACTTTTTCACTGGGAAAATGGGGTTTGGGTCTCTGGAACTGGAAAACAAAGTAACATAAAAATAACGACTGGACAAAAAATAGCCTGGGAAATGTGGATGTGGGCAAACGTTGGGCTGGGAAATGAATTCTTTTTTCCTCTGCCCACTTTTAGGAATGGAACGGGGAAGTCAGGTCGGGGTGATAATCAGGATTTCAAGAGACGGGGATTACAGTGATGGGGTAAATATCAAACTCCCCCTCCCAGAAAAAAAAAACCACCTAAGGCTGCCAGCCAAAGGGAAAATGTTAAAAAGTATATGTCTTAGAATTACAGCGATGTGTAGCCTTTGTCTTTTCTACAGAGTGCCTTTGCGAAAATTGGCATTTTTTTTCTATCAATGCAAAAACAAGCCGAGAATGATGCGTCGCCCATGTTTCCTCGCTGCCTTTCCCTACCCCACCCCGCCCAGTGACTTGGTACACACCTAATATGGTAATCACTCACTCGTCTGGTGAATGAACAGGAAGGAAAGCATGATGAATGTGTGACAGGAAGGTTTCGGATTTTTGGAGCGACGTTTGCTAAACCAAGACAACCTCCATCCGTGAAATTAGCAGCGAATTTGGTCGAAGAAACCATGACGGATGATTCAGCGGAGATAGAGCCGGCTCTCTTGGGTAATAACTGTCTTTAGAACGCGTGTTTTTCTCACACATGCAGAGGTTAAAATCTTGACTTCCGTCAGGAACCCAGTGGCATTATCAATGTTTTCACGTTTCTTAGTTTTGCCTCTCGATCATATCCACAGAAAGTGTGCAGTTGGCTATTAGAAGGAATATAGAATTGGCTTTTGTCAAGAAAGCGAAAGTTGAATTCAAAGGTGACCGGTCAGAGGCTCGAATCTTGGTGAGTAGTTATCCAACTAGTTTAATTTGTGTTTGCCCACAACACATTGAAAGGGTCGTAGCGATATCGATAGGCGAAAAAATAAAGACTCAAGCGGGGCTTGAATTTAAAACAACTGTCTTATACTGCTATGCGTTTGTGGTAGATTTATTTGTTCTCGAATCATAGATTATCCTTGAGTGCTGTAGTCTCGCCTAAGCATGATTTGCCGAGTCAAAACATTCCTGCACTTGCAATTGTTCTTTCAAACAAACCGCGCCGTGGGTAGGTTCTGTATGGTTTCCTTAGCGCCTGTCGGGACAGGAAAATAACAGAAAAACTCCTAAATTAAAACAGCGAGTCATCAGAAACTGTGTCTCTATTCAAGCTAAAGCGATACCTTGCTGTTTCGAAAGTGTCTAGATTTGTCAGACAAGATTATCGCCGACATGATGTCTCGCGCAAGTTCTAGGTCAGCGCTTATGATCTTGCTGAGCTAACAATATTACGAGTGCTTGGTTTGGGTGTGTGTGAATTATTTACTCTCGTTCAAGAAGCTCTACCGTCAGGATGAAAGTTCAAAATTTTAAAATTGCTACCTTCGCTCGCTTTTGTTGTCACTTGTTTTGATAACTTCCACTTTATTCCGATGTTTTTGGCATAATATTTTGGTTCTGTTTTTATTTGATTTACGAACAATCAACAAATTAGCCCATGATTAAAAATAGTGTGAAAGTGTGGATCGAAATTGTACATACTGTATGTATTGTAAAACTACATAATATGTGTACACAGCTAGTAAATACTTGAAAACAGAAATTAAATCTAATTTTGTGCAAAAATTTCAATCGAAAGCGTTTTGTATGCGCTCATAGGTCTGCTCTTTCCAGTTTACATTATACTTGTCTCAGTAATATTACAGGCCTCATTAATCAATGCTTTATTGAATAGCTATTTTTGAATGTATTATTTTCCTCTAGAAAATTACAAAATAATAATAATAATAGCAAAATGATAATTGGCAAAAGTTAAAATGAGACCTGAAACTAACTGTAAGATTGATTGATGTTAAAATCATTTGATCTTTTTTTTTTTAAATATCAATTAATTTTACAGTTGTTTTAGGCCTCGTTTTAACTTTTGTCAGTTTTATGATTTGAAATGCTACTGAATGACAATATTCAGTGATTAATAACAATAGCAATGACAACTGCACAATATGAGATTCTTGCTCAGCCTTTGTCCATTCAAACTTTGAGTTTGACACCTTGCATACAGTTGTGACTAGACATAACTGACAGTTACTTGTATTTTTAATCATTTTATTGCACTCAGAACATGATTCTCTTGTCCAGTACATTTAAAATTTAATTGAAAATATTGTGCAAATGTGGGTAACATCTAATTAATGTGCAATATTGAGATATTTTTTACATATATCTGACCCTCTTGTTATCTTTGTACTAATTCCGTTGTCTAGCATGCCCCTAAATGTTTTCTTAATTAAGTCTGAGGTTTGCACTTAAATGGTATTAACCAAGTGCGAGGATCATGCTGGGATAACATTGTCCTGTGATCTTGACAGTACACATTAGGGGCAGCAAGGTCGGTACAGAAAAAAGGCTGACATTCTCTTACTGTAGCACTACTCCAACCAAGCCTGGTTACTAACTAAAGTTATTTATTGTAAACATGACTAAAAAATTTCACGGAAAAATCCCACAGTCATAGACTGGAATGATGTTGTAAATGTTAAGCTGGCAATTCTGATTGAGAGCCAACTTTGCACCTACTCGCTTAAAGAAAGGCAAGAGAAAACAAAAAATAAAGATTTATGTGGTAGTTCAATTCTTTAATTCTTAAGGTATAAAACTACAAGAAAACTTTGAAGATTGAATGGTCAACACACATACACTGTACATTGCCCAGATAATCAGATGTAGATGGAGAATTTTGGAACAGCCCTAGAATAATTTGATTGGTTGATTTTTTTTTTGGCCCTCTGGACTAGCTTAGTCTTTTAGTAAGGTACAATGTATGACAAAGACCCAGGCTACCAAGTTTTTTGACCATTTTGATTTAAGTAGCCCAAGCATAAAGCATCAGATGGATCCACAAAATGTCAGAGGTCAGTACCGACTGAGGAGACACTTGGCTAGCTAATGAAATAAAAAGACATGCTGTGAACTTGCCCTGCCGGCTTTTCTTCCTTCTGTGATTTCTTCATTTTTTACCCAAAATAAAGGGGGGGGGGGGGGTGGGCCCCCCTAGATCCACCACTGAATACATGTATATTGTTCTGGAAAAAATAAAAACATAAATTTCTAGTTTAAAAGCGAAAAGCAGACTATACATGTACTAGGGAATACATAATGTACATGTAAGACCTATGGGGCCATTCACAGTGCCTATATGTTATAGTTAATTGAAGTCTTCTTATAATGCATAATGTTCCTGCTATTAAATTGGTGTAAAACTGTGGATTCGTTAAAGAACCATTCTACAGCTGTACATGAATTTTTAATTGAAAGGACAAAAGGAAAGTTTGCAGGTGATATACAGTTGCATCTCCAGTTCTGCTCTGCTTGCCATGCTTGAAATCATGTTTTGTTTGCATGCATTCTACAGTTCCTTTAAGATCTCTGTTCAACTGATGTTGATCATGCTGCATGCAGCTTATTTTGTATTTATATGTAACATCTCGTGTATAAAAACAAGAGGTAGGGTTGACCAGAGTTAATGAGGCAAGTAATGCTTGTCACATTCTGGTAGCATGCATAAATTCATTATTTTAAGGTATTCAATCTGTTTTAACATGCAGTTTGGAGTTAACTCACATTTACCTTTTCTCCCATCTTTGGTTTTTTTTTAAATCAGTTGGTTTGATAATTTTTGTACAGTAGACCTACTGTGACATAATTTTCTTTTCAAAAAAACCTTCAGATGCAGGTGCTGTTAATGTTTCAAACTAAATTAAGGCTTTATAGACAGTGGCTTTAATTTGTTTGCAAAATTACCTGCTGTTTGTTATGTGCCATTGTATAGTTTTCTTTGTTTGTGTAATAGTTGAGACACATTTTTTTAAAACAATGGTTTTTACTTCAGGCCCTTTCTACCCACCGACTTTATGTCCTTACGAGCTCCAAGAATGGCTGCAAGGTATGTACCTGGAATAATTAGTACATAATATATCTTGTTGTCCAAGTCTGTTTTAGTTTGAGCAGACTAAGATGTACTGTACATCTGAACCAAACTAGCATGGCACATTGTAATTGTGAATTTTGTTAGTTACTAATTATAATTAATTTTAAAACATCCAAAAAGCTACTGAAAATGGCAATTGCCTGGAAGCAATAAAAAATGTGTGAGGCGGTCTAGATTTTAAGCAAATTACACCTGTCCACAGCTTTAATAAATCCAAGGCTGTCATAAGTTTGAGTCGCCTGTGTCCTTGATCTTCACAGCCGTGACAGTCTTGTTACTTTGTGTATGAATTACATCAACAACTAGAAAGTTCACCCGCGGCATCAAGGATCCGTCAAGCATACTCAGCTATAAATATATCTTATTAGATGTTTTGGTGTGTAATGTCACTGTAAATTTTTACGAGTTGTGCCGTTTTTTGACGAGCCCATAGGGTGAGTCAAAATACAAACAACGAGGAAAAATGTAAAGCAATACTACACACAAAGCATCTAATAAGAGATTTATTATCCAATTGCTGTAGTCAATAAATTTACTAGTGAAATAGGGAGAGTGTGACAGTTTTGTGTGCACGTGCCAACCTGTCCGGCAAACAGGTTTTCTACTGTACAAATAACTGTACAATATCGCTGTGTATTTGTACTGTTATTTGGACAGTATTGGCTGCAGTTGGATAATGACAGGTGTTATATGGGTAATGACCCTCAATGACAGCCCTGAAATCAGGTTGTGTGATTCAATTCATGGTCACCTAGGGTGCTTACTATTTAGCCAGAAAATCTAGAAAATGTTAGTGGAAGGTCATTTGGAACATTAATTTCCCAGAAAATCCATTCAGTAACTCCAAGAGTTAGTCCTTTCTTTCTGTTCATAACAAAATGGCAGAAATATCGTTCCTTACCTTTTGCTGAATTCCCCAGTTTCTAGTCTCTTATTGATGGTGAAACATAATGGGAAATCAAATTTTAAATGGTAAGCACCATCTTGCGTGGTTGGTTTTCTGATTTTGGAAAAACCTCAAGTTTGTAAGCCATTCTTCAATGGACATGCATGCCAATGAGTTCGACTCTCTTGCAAAACAAACAAACAAACAAACAAACATTGCTGTTTAAGGTGGCTGAACACAGCTTTGATACCTGTGTTTCATTCACCTTTTTCTCCAAAACCCTTGATCTCTTGGTTGCCAAAAGTGGCAGCAAGCAAGTTAACAACACAAACTTTGGGGTTTTTTTTATGGTTAAGCTGATGTATGTGCCGTTACCATGGCAGCATGAATAAATATAAACAGGCCTTTAAAATCGGTTTTGTTTATTTGTAGAAAATCTAGTCATTAGATTTTCTTTATAATTTGCATGCAACAAGCTTGTAACGATTGTCTCAAGTTAACACCATTTTGCTAATAATTTAACAGAGATCTTAAATTATCCCTTGTTGAAGGTTCACTGGAATATCTAGAATTTCCTTTGTTAAAGTTCAATTATTTTCAATACTCCAGTTACATATTTCCTAAAGTATTTTTGTGCAAAATGCTAATGAGCGGTTATCGAGAAATAGGCATATTTCTGAGAGTTCAATTTTTCATCCAATTGCATTTTTTTTTGACTTACTACGCATGCACTGCATTTAACTGGGTTCTTTTGGTAACAAAGAAAAAGCTGATAATTGCTGGGTTCTTTGCATCGTTACTAAAGCCATCAATACACTGCATTCAGTTATAGAGAAAAGTAACACAGATAGTGCAAGTGTTGAGTAAATTAAATGATTGCTCTATTGACGGCATGTTTGTTTTTTGCAATACTTGTGTGCACACTGAATTGCATCAGCAACAGCGCATGCGAAAACTGTGTTCGGCCACCTTAACAAGGGCGTATTCAATGAGCTTTACTTGCATATATCTTAATAACATTTTGGTTGCTTAATTTTCTCTTTCAGGTGGATTTTAGCATGCATGTTTTGGAAATACAGAAAATAGAGAGTAGTAAACCTCTTCTGGTATGTTTTACTAGTCTGCAATTTACATGCACTAAAATTGGCATTTTACTAATCCTCGTTTTACGAGTCAATGTTTTGCTACATGTAACTTTAAGTTAAATCTGTGTTTTGCTAACCCAGTCTAGTACATGTACAGTCCAGTCTATGAAATACAGTATGCCTATATCAAGTCCAAATCATGTACATATATAGTTTATAGATCTACAGATACAATGTACAATTGTATCTTTGGACCCTTTACCTTTATGCAAACACTCTTCTTTGTCTTGATTCCTGAACACAGTGTTGATGTTGTTCCATCTTAGTTTATCTTAGGCCCAAGATTCCAACATTATCTTTAGGGGAGGGGATGTCAGGAAAAATGAACGGGTTATTTGTTGCTAGATGGTATTTTTTCTAAAATTGTCCTGAAAGCATTTGCCCACTACATGTACAATTTTACACAGTTCGAGTTCATGTTGGATATACATACGTGTGCATGCACATGTACATCATCAGGGGTTTTATTAACATTTCCAGCAGGAGGGTAACTGGTTTTCACAGGCAGGCAAAACTGTTAGAAGTGAACTTCTTTATAGGAAAAATGTTCTGCTGGATGGTCAAACTAGGTGGGCAAAATCGTCCTCACAGCCGGTCAATTTGTCTGGTCCCTGGCCGTTAATGAAACACCTGCATCATTATGTACGTTATTACATGCCCTCACTTGTACCCTTTCACTATTAGAGGAATTACAAGGACGTGTAGTTACATTTTGTATTGTACACATCCATGCAAGCTCTTTAGTATTAAGAATTTGATTGAGTGACATAGTTTTTCCTTTTGTTGTAGTTAACTCTACTATGTGGAGAAAAGTCCCATTATTTCCGAGTTCTTCAACCAAAGGATTGTACAGAGATTATTGCTCATATCTTAGCTTCTCTTAAATCTAACTTTCCATCTGGAAATCCAGAGTGAGTATAATCCTGTACATGTACCATGTATGCTGCACACCTGTAACATATAGCATAGGGTCAACATGCAGTTAATTGTTCTAATGTCAACAGACAAATGTACTGTCTAGTGCTGGCAGGGTTTAATACATGTACAAGGCATTGCATGTGTATGTACGTACATGTGCATGACCTGGGCTTCATTTGAGTGTAGCTGTACTTTACTGGGTTCTGGAAACCAATTCAAGTCAAGAACGTTCAGCGTTAAATGTAATTAGTCAGTTGAGTGCCTGCTTAATTGACCAGTCAGAGCTTTGTACCAACTGAAAGATATCATGAATGATTGCAAACTTCAGTGACGATTACATGTACTCATTACAATTGTTGTTTTGTAATCTTAGTCGTCTTCTCAGAGTGGTCTATGGACCACCAGAGGAAAGTGATGCACGACAAGCACAGGTCACAACACTTGTCAATAACCTGCGAAATGCAGGAGGAGAAGTAGAGTCTGGGCCTTGTGGTGAGTGTCAGCGGCTTTACTCAAATTTGGCAGGATCTTTTCTGATAGTGCATTTATTGGAAATGTATCATTCTTCTCTTTACTTGTATATCACTACTGTATGTGTTATGTTTTTCTTCCTGCAGGCCATGCCCACAGCATCAAACTAGATTATGTTGATTATTTTGTTTTTACCAATAGCATTCTTACTTTATTGTTTATTAGGTGGATTTTCCAAAGTATATGTTTCCATGTGTGATTTTTATGGACAGCCACATTTGGAAGAAGTTGTTTGGGTATGTACTTGTTATCAAAGTGAACAAAGAAATTGTGTGTAATATTCAGAAGGTCAGATGGTCTTTTTGTGTGGCAAAAAGACATGTACAGGAAACAGCTGTTGAGTGTACATGTTCTTGGTACTTGACTGGGTGAATGTACAGTACACTGTACCTGGAGGAAAATCTTAGCTGTAAGAAATTATGAGAGGCACCTGCAAGCTGCATGGCCTTGCCACAGAGCATTGGAAAGGTGGAGAATTTAACACTTCTTTTTCTTTCTTTTTCTTTGAACTTTATCTTCAGGATATTGACACAATCTATTTATCACTCAATACAAAAGAGTTAAACATTCAAGACTTTGACCACCTGGAACACAAGTAAGACTTTTTTTTTTGCGGCAGGGTAGCAGGGGTTTTCAGTGTTGCACAGAATTTCTCATCGAGTTCTTTGCTGGAGAAGCAAATGTTAAATAAAAATATGTCAAACTTAAAAACTTTTAATTAGAGACGTTACCTGTAGTTCTTGCAACAGCAATACTATGCTTTAATTAAGAAAGAAATGTCAAGTCACATCTTATATGGCTAGCCAATTTACATGAATGTGTTCTGCCCCTTTCTTTGTTGCTGAAATTCTGCTGCAAGATGCACAGCCAGCCAGTCGATAGACCATTCATGCCATGCATATGATCTTGATCTTTCAGGGACTTGGTTCCACTTATTTCAACACTGGAGTACAATGACTGGTTTACTAAGCTGACATGTGACTCATTTCGACTGGTACTGTATGTAGCATAGCCAGGGAATTTGTGTGACCAAAATCTATAGTGTGACTGTACATCCATAACTCGATAAACACTTGGGAGTTTGGAGAGCACTCATGAAGCTGCTGACAGTAAAGTTGCTATTGCCTATGCTTTGAGCAACTCTAATATGCTTCTCTCATGCTCTTGTGGAGTTTGGATTGCACTCTCCAAGCTAGAATTGCTCTTAACTTTCCTGTGTACATCTATATGTGTAACTTGATAGACACTAGTCAAGCGTGAACTTAATACATGTAATTATTTTAATTTACAAACTGCATGGCTCAAAATAAACATCACTTACTTCTGAGTAGTATAACATTTAGTGAGGGAGCATAGTATGTGCATACCCAGTAAGTTGTATATCATACTGTACATGTACTAGTCTTAATACCATGATCTAAACAATCCTATAGGCCTGAGCTAATATACCGTTGTTTTCGTTACGCTATAAAGCAGAAATTACATGTAAAAAGGTACAAATAAGATGTTGAACCCTGTAAAAGAAAGTGAACTTACTTACATGTAGCTTAGCTGTGGACAGGGAACAATTTTTGCTGGAAATAATGGCAAGGATCATGTCTTAGGTCTGCTATATTCAGTAGTAAATAAAATAGTTGTTGATACATTTATTTTTATTACCAAAGGGATCTGAAGTGTGTGATGCAATTGTCAGAATTATGGTAAAGTCATCCACAATAGAAGAATTAGTCCTTGATAGTGCCAGTTTTGGCAGGTAAAAAATATAATTTTTTTTTTTTTTAAATTAGTATTTTAACAGCAAATTCAGACCAGTTTCATGACACATAAACAGTGCCCATGCTTGTTGAAGGCCAGATAAAGCAACATACAATAATGTTCCTCCTTTGGCAAGCAAATTTTAATGTTGATCACATTTTATTTTTCCTCTGGAGCTCATGCTTGCTCAGACCGCAAAAGTTAAATACAAGTAGGACATTTTATTATTAATAAGTGCTTACGTGTAGTGTTTCCATAGAGCAGTTTTCAATTGAGTTTCATTAAACCAGCTGACATGAAAGTGCAGGAATAAGCATGTGCTAACGAGTCACACTTTTGTTTGGTTTTACTTTTGATTGGATGAAAAAGATACATGTGTAACTTTTTTTGAAACCAATTGTAGCATAGTGATGCAGAACCAATAACATTTTGACACTCGAGTGAAAGCTGCTCTAAATGTATAAGCACAAATTATGGGTACAATAATTTTCTTGAAATTTTGATTCCAGGGAATATTGTCAGAAGCTGGCATTGGCTCTTACATCAAACCCCAAAACATCTTTGCATTCATTGAATTTAAATGGTAACTCCATCGAGGACAGAGGTGGGTGGTTCTGGTTTAATTTGTGGATGGTGTTCTGTAAATGCTGGCATTTTGTTTTACTCTATTAGAGATATGAAGTGAAATCAAGGCAAACCTGTTTAGTGCCTGGGTTATCAGCTGTGACTTAAGTGTTGCACTCGTTTTTTTTTTTTTTTTTTTTTTCTGGTGGTTTGTTTAATTGTTTAATTCTCTCATAATTTTTGCTTGTAAGGTTCAGTGCATTTGTCTGGTGTCTTCAGTAAGCTTCCTCAGGGTTTGGTGTGTCTCTGTCTTGCTGACAATGGAATTACATCCAAAGGTAGCAGTAATAGACAGTTTTATTAATTTTGTGAGTGTTGTTGTAATCTGTTCATTTCCATGTGTACTGTGCTTGACCTGATATCTGCTTTTCTGTAGAATAAGATACAATATTCTTAATGACTCATTCTAAACGCATTTTTGTGTGTGTGTTTCACAGGAGCAAGCTCACTGGGTCTGGCATTAAAAAGCAACAAGTATAATGAAAGCTCCCTACAGAGGTAAGCATTTCTTACTTACTGTAAATCCTCGAATTAGCAGGCCCAGGGTGCTTATTTCAAATTTAGGAGAAAATGGAGGGTGCTTATTTGAAGGGGGTGCTTAGTTGAGAAGGCACTTAATCAAGGGTGGGGTGGGGGGGAGGGCACTTATTTAATTTTTCCCAAATCGTGGCCTGACATATCATTTTTTTAATACATCATCTGCGCACAAACAACAGCATATTAAGCTGTTTATCAACATAAAAAGCTGATCCTAAAATTTTATTTTCAGCACCATTAGTACTTGTAATTTTTTTTTTCCAAACTTAACATGTTCACAAACCGAAACAATGTACAAACCTAATACTACATGACCAAAACTATTTAGTATCACCCAGCTAGTGGACTAATGCAAATCCTGCATTTTGATTGGCTATGCCACTAGAGGAATATTAGTAATAGTCCTCGAGTAGCGAAATTGGCGCAATCGAGCATGATGCTTTCTTTCGTTTTATTCCCAAATAAATATTTCTTCAACCTGCATTTGCTAACTTTATTATTGCCTTTTCTGTCCGACTAGTTGGGTGATACTAAAACAATTAGACCCTTCGCCCTCAAGGGCCACGGGTCTAATTGTTAAATATCCTTTGCTGTTTCATTACTCGTCCACAAAATGGGGGGAGGGGAGGGGGTGCCTATTTAAGAGGGTGGGGGTGCTTATTTTAAATTTGGATGCTTATTTGAAGGGGGCATTTATTCGAGGGAGGCGCTAATTCGACGATTTACGGTACATGAAAATGGTCATCACTAATTGTCTAGTTCAAAAGCTGTTCAAATATCTTAGGATAATGGTGAGAAGGGTCATTTATTTACAATTGTCAATTTTTCTTTCAGACTGGACCTTAGCAAGAATCCTTTTAAAGGAGATGGGATAGCTGTAAGTTATTTCCAGACGTAAACTTGGAAAAACTTCTGATGATAGTCTCAGTTAAAGTCAAAAAATAATCTGAGCAGGGAAAATATACCCCAGAACCTACTTTTAAAGATTATGTTGTGGGGTTTTTGTGACTACAAAACACTGACCCTCCTAGTTTTTGCAAACTCTCATCATCTCTGAAGAAAAGCTCTGGACGGAACGTTTTCCTTCAAAACAGCGAGAAGGAAACAGCGCACGAGAATTTCTGCACTGCGTCCCAACTAACTGAACGCGTGGAAGAGGCTAAGTAGGCATAGATGTTTCTCATAATTATGAGGATGAATGTTTGCAGTGCTTTGTGCTGAACAAAATACTAAAGACAACTGTTTTGCAGTCTTTTGTGGAGAGGGTTTGCTGTTGGAGACTGTACATGTCCATGTGTATAGCTACATCATGTATATTTAAAGTGCATCCTGTTGAAAAAAAAAAAAGATTCATCAAGGTCCTGTTGTTGATTGACATCCATTTACTGAACATCCAAGTCTTCATTTAGGGTTACTATTAATGTGTTTGTTTGTTATGCTGGTGCCAGCTGTTATTGATGGTGAAGCCGCATAAAGTCACAAACATCTGATTTGTATTTTCCTAGACCTTAAGTAGAAAGTGCTATTTTTCTTAGGGTCTGTGCGATTTCTTGTCAAAGCCAAACATGCTGACCCACCTGGATCTCTCAGCAACTGAATGTCCACTTGACCTGGTAACAATTAGTATTTACAATCGTTGCTTAATAATTCATTATCTGAGTGGCATACATGTAAATTTTTTAAGGAGACTCATAATTTGTTTAATTTTGAGTAACACGATACCTGCATTGATTCAGTCAGACTTGTTTTGCCTACTGTGGAATATGTTATTTCTCTTAGTTATTTGGTGCTCTTATTCGAGGCTGTGCTCAGCAGTTAGCATCTATCCACCTTGCTGGAAACAGTTTTACCACAAAGTAAGAAGATCATGCATTTTATTTGTGCATGTTTATTTTTGAATGTGATATGCAAAGTACACTTAAACAAAATACATGCACTGTATGTTGAGGTAATTCCTCTGAAATTAAAGTGACAATAGATTTTTGTTCAAACTTTGTCCACTGAATATTTGTCATATGATAACTTCAATTTTGAAAGAAAAAATGGGGGTGCCCATGCTCATTAAGGAGCAGTGAGGCATTGAAAATGCCCCATTTTGGCATTATTTAATGCTTATTGTAAAAACGTATTCCCAGTAATTGTAAAATCGTTTTGAGCCCAGACTCATAAGAAAACGCATTAAACTACAGTCAATACACTGTGTCGGACACATTTTAAGTTTGATTCAGACAGAAAGCTAAATCCTTGATTAAAAAATTGAACCAAATTTCTTGACGTGGTTACCGACTGCAAGATAAAAAAGACCACAGTGTATCTAATATTTTTCTTATTTATTCAATTTTCAGCAATAGAAATTAGATCAGTCTTACCTCACGCGAAGCTTATGATTAGTTGATTACAATGACTGGAAAAAAAATTGGGGTGTCCGTGCTCGTTGGTGAGCTAGAGCCATTTTTCAACTGAAAGAGCTCAATATCAAGGCAAATCCGTCATGTTTTCAATGTGCGCGTGCACGAGCGCGCGCTATGACGCCATAAATTATGCGCAGTAAGGATGCGCAATGCAAATGTGAGGAATTACCTTAATTTCTGTGATAGTCCTGGAATACATTTTGATGCTCAATTGGCAGTTACGTCTCCATATTAGTACTTGATCATATATAGCACATAAAACTTTTAATTGATGAAATTATGTTTGTCTTGCACAGGAAAACTAAAGATGCAATTGTCCCACCTTCATTCAAACAGGTGAGATCAATGTGATATTGTAAAGTACACACTTCACCTATGCTTTTGTTCATTCATACTGATACATTTTTACGTTATACATGATCCATTTTGTAGTCATTGGAACTTTGTTTATTGGTAAACTTTTTCTTTCTTCCCTAGTTTTTTAGCAGTTCCCAAGCTCTTAAATTTTTAGATGTATCAGACTGTAAGTTACATGCTGATGCGGTCAGGTGAGTAGATTTATCTTTCCTCTCTATAAAGCAGTCTTTTCATTAGGTTTTGTTGGATCTTGTGGGTTTTTCCGTGACACAAAAATGTTTTTGTGCTGTAATAGTGGTGGGTGTGGTGTGGCAGTAGTGGTGTGTGGTGCAGGGTGGTGGTGGCTGTGTTGCAGTGGTGGTGGTGGTGGTGTGACCATCGTGACGGTAAATTGTAATTATTGTGACCAGCCTGTTCGTTGTGGTGAATGTTGTTGTAGTTGTATCCGGTGGCTGCTTGGCCTGGTTTTATTGTGTTTCTGAGAGTGATGGTCATAGTAACTGCACAGGCGTCCCAAACTCACGATTCGAGGAATCGGGCAAACATATGTACGCGTAACGTGTGGGACGTAACCACCTAAAGTGTGCAGTGTTGTGTTACACGTTGGACCGTTGAGAATTTGAGCAACATTATTTTATTATTTTTTTTCAATAACATTTTATTTCGTTTAGCGTTTTTATCTTCCGTTATTTTAAACTCCATACAATGCCTCTTAGAGCGCTCAAATTCTTAACAGCTGAAAGTGTAACACAACACCGCACACTTTAGGTGGTCACGTCCCACTTGATGCGCGTACATAAATCATTAATATTTGACCGATTCCTCGAATCGTGGGTTTGGGACGCCTGTGATCGCTGTTGTGGGTTCACAGCCAGTGGTGGTGTTGTGTAGGTGTTGTTGCCATTCGGACTGTTGAAGGGATTGTGAATGTTCTTGAGTGTGGTGTGATGTTGTAGGTGTTGTAGCTAGCCATTGGTCGTGGTTGTAGGCAATGTGTTGTGGTGATTATTGTCACTGTTATTCTGCTGAACTGAACGTTTCTGGTTGTTTGAGCAAGGGGTTAGTTTTTATTGCACTTTTAGAAGTAAGCGTCGTTTAAAAACTGCAACGTAAACCACGACGATTGGTCCCCGCTAATTCGAACTCGGTTATTTCAAATTCCCCGTTATTTCCAACTCACAACCATTTCCTTTGGATTTGTCCTGCCTTCAATTACTATCTGCTAAAATATTTCGAAATCTCCCGCTATTTCGAACTATTTTTCATATTCCCGGCGAGTTCAAAAATTGTAGAAGGGTTCAACTTTATTTTTGTATGTTTGTTTGTTTGTTTATTTGTTTTATTTAGAGCAATCCTCGAAGGATTACGTGAAAATAGCGTTCTCACTGATGTTGAACTTAACATCAGCAACAATGAGGTGAGTCTGGCTGTGAAAATCTGACGGAAGCTGAAATGAGTGATGCTGACTGATAAAAAAAATTGTTTCCATTTACGCTTGCTTGCACTTTGAAGTGCCATTAAACTCATTTCAATATTGATGGAACTCCTAGTTATACTTTGTGGTAGAGTCCTACAATACCTGAATGTGATCCAAGGAACTCAGCCTGTGTGAAGAAAATAAAGGCATAAAGCTTCACAGGGAAATAGATTTCTGTGATAAACTGAATTAACTTAAGACAATAAAACCATAGAGGAGAATTCAAGGTCGTGCAAATTGTTGCAAAATCAGTGATTGCATTGATTCGTGTTCGATTGTTTCCCACCATTTTGTAAAGGGAGTAAAGAGTTATGACAATTGTGTTTGTATGGGACTCTGATACCAAATAATTCTTGCACTATACTAACTGTGGAGTTGTTTACATGTAGCCGAACCTTTGGTGGCGACATAAACATGTTGGCCAATTTGAATGAGAATTCCACTGAATACAAATTTGAATAACCCTTGCAGCTTAGAAGTCAAGGAGCCAAAGCTATTGCTGAAAATATATCCAGGCTGAAGTGTGTGAGCAGACTAAATATTAGTGATAACGGTGAGTGGTATTAGATTTGTATCTTATTTGGCAGGAAACTCCTCAGATCTTTTGGTTCAGTTGTTTTCCAATAAAAGAAAATGTTGTTTCTCTGGTTTCAGGATTTGAAATGGACTTGATCAGAATACTTGAAAAGATGTCCTCAAACAAAGCGTTGAAGTATTTGAACCTTGGACAGAACACGAGACAGCGGTAAGGTTTCTGAACCCACCAACAATGTACTTGAAGCATGTTAGTTTCTTACTTTAGGTCTCGTCCACACTACGCCGGAGAAATTTGAAAACTTTTTTTTCACCCTGAAAACTCGTCAAATGATTTCCGTCTACACTACACCAGAGAAGTTTAAAAACGCAACAATCATCGGTCAGTTTGGAAAACTTTGGCAGGGAAATCACATTGTTTTCGAAAAGCTCCGTTTTCAAAATGTTTCCCGTCTTTCTCCGGTGTAGTGTGGACGGAAATCATTTGATGAGTTTTCAGGGTGAAAATAAATCGCAAAACCGGCGTTTTCAAATTCCTCCGGTTTGAAGAGCGTTTTCGAAAAGCTTTGTTTTCGTGACGGATCAGTGTAGACGGTAGGATTATTCGCAGAAATATAGCTGCGTTTTCAAATTTCTCCGGCGCATTGTTGACGGTTCCTTAGACTCAATTTTGAAATGGACACCTATATTGGCTGACTGATGTAATGTTACCCTCAAGTTTAAGAGCATTCACGTCAAAACTGTTTTGCTACAGTGCCATTCTTTTGGTGAAGTTGTTGTTTTTTTTCAGTGGACTTTGACTCCGATTTTGGAGGAAATAATAATTTTTGTCGGAATCTCGCAGCCGGTGTACGTTACGCTGGTTGCTGTTCTCGGTTTAAATCTAATCAGTAGTTTTTGATAGTCACACATGTAATCATTAACTTGGCTATTCTTTGTAGGAGTTCGTCTGCAGTTATGGAAGCGTTAGTTCAGCTAATATCCGAAGAAAACTCGGTACGTAAAGTCAAAACGATGAAATCACTTTATCTGTAAAATAATCTGCTTTTTGTGGCGTTTAATGTGATTCCCCTTTTTCTTTATTTTAGCACATCGAATCCATCTCTTTAGCTGAATCCAAACTGAAACAGGACATTATCCCGCTCTTAGATGCTCTCGGGACAAACGAAACGTTGAAAGAACTTGACATCAGGTAAAACTCTCAGCTGGTTCACCAAGCGTTGTATCTTGGCCTGTCCTTTTTCGTTAACAAGATCAACAAGTAGTCATTTACTAACCTTAGAACTAGTAACTACAATTGTAGCTACCCCTTAGAGGGATACTTTGCTGAGGGAAAAATGTATAAAATGAGAATTTTCTTGTTCTTGTTAACTCTATGCATGAGCTTTGTTATTATGTGGAGCACTTTTCTTTACGGTATAATGGTGGACTCTACTTGATTTTTTCAGCGGAAATCAAATGGGCGACGAAGGAGCCCGCATTCTGGCCAAGGCTCTTCAAATCAACACGAAACTCAGGTGAGGAATGCTCATACTCGATCGTCTGTTGAGTCGTAGAATTGTGAGTTACCTGTCTACACTTGTCAACATGACAAATAGAGAAGACAGAACAAAAGGCAGGAGTAGATAAACAGA
The DNA here is from genome assembly GCF_042242905.1 of Orbicella faveolata. NCBI lineage: Eukaryota > Metazoa > Cnidaria > Anthozoa > Scleractinia > Merulinidae > Orbicella > Orbicella faveolata. The sequence continues at coordinate 9,216,419 of NW_028301558.1, read as the reverse complement.
CAGTATCTGTTTGTTTAATATACAGTTGTCGCCTCTATAAGAGTGTGAAATTCAAAATTGTCAATTAAACAACGACATATAAAAAGGCACCACTTGGAAAAAAAAACCGTGTCGTAGCTTTCCTTTGAATGGTCACAAACTAACACTTTGAACTAACAATCGACATGGATTTACTCTATACAGCTTTGAGTTACTGTTAGTGATAACCACTCAAAGAGGATAACATGAGAAACCTTTGAAATATTTAGGACTCTAGACTGGGACAAGAACGGAACAACTTACAGAGGATTTGGAGACATCGCAGCAGCTCTGGAGTGGTGAGCTTTACTCTTGTGACATTTTGTGTCTTGTAATCGTGTGTATATCTGACTGTTTATCATAATTCTAACGTTCAAGGCTGTCTTTGTTTCTTGTAGTAACCATACGCTGCTGTCCATGCCAATGCCTCTACACGATGCTGCACAGTCGCTTAAACCACAAACAGAGCAGCACCTGAGAAAGGTTAGTGTTAAGTTGTCAGCTTCTCTTAAATGCTTCTGTGGTTTTTATTGTAATAAAATTGTAATAAATCCAGTATGAAACCAATACTGAACAAACAGTGTGATTCAAATCGCGTTAAATTATTTGTTTAGGTCAGTTCTTTAAAAGCTTGTTAGTATTGTTTTATTGTCTTGTAGTTTTAGGTCCCTTTTTATCTTCGTAATTATTTTTATCACTTATCTTACATATTTCATTGCATTCTACCGTTCGTGACATTTTAAACTCTTTTCTACTGTTAAAAACGTATTGATGCTACTTATAATTTTTTTTACTCGCACTTGAAAATGACCTCGGAGAGGTCGAAACGTCATGACTTTTTATCGCTAGTTTTTATTCCAAAATTCCAAAATTCCAAAATTCCAAAATTCCAGTATACAGTGTAGTATTTCCTCCTCCTTTGTAGTGGAGGTCTGACTGCATGCTCACAACATGATTGATTTTCCTCACTTGCTTTTGCTTTTGTTTATTTTGTAAGAGAGTAAAAAGCTGCAAGGTAAATTGAAAGATAGTGGGGTGCCCAAACATTCAAACGGCATTTCAAAACCTTTACATCTAATTTGTCCTTAATATTATTGGATGACGTTTAGTGCTTTACTATAGATCGAACAGTTGTTACTCAGGAATCAATCGCCTCACAAAGTGGTTACAGAACAGGCGTACAGATTGCAACAGGGTTTGCTACTCACATCCACACAGCAACAGGTACGAGTGAAACTATTTCTTTGCACTTTCATATCATTGTAGTCGCGAGGCAAGCATCTGTTTTTCGAATCAAAATGGTGAACTGAACCCGAGGTTTTCATCGGCGTATCTTAACAAGAGGCTCATAAAAGGGACATTTCCTGGTCAGTGTTACGTAAAGTTGTCAACTAACCACTGAAACGTTAACACTAGTACTTGAAAAGGATTTGTCATGAACCTGTAACGCTGACAGTCTAGACAGTTAGAGTTTAGATTAACATCTCAGGTTACACCGTTACACGGCTCTTTTTGGCCTTTTAGATGGTAGATCGCCTGGTGGTTCAGTTACAGGACCTTGTGAGTGCGCTCCGACTCTGCAAGGACCCTGACGTAAAGAACGAGATCAAAACTGCTAAACACTGTATACAGGATGCAGACAAGCTCAAACAGGTTTGGAAACCTCAGCATTTGAACAGTTAACACTTTATTTTGCGTATGGTAACCTATCGAGATATCAACGTGTTTCGCAGTAGGTATATGGCAGAATCCAAACCCAAGTATTGTAGCGATTAGGACCACCCTATACAACAGACGTTTTAAACATTGCAAAAGTCATACCAATTTACTACTTGCAACAGAATTGATAGACCTATTATTCAAACACCCTAGAGTAACTGCGTCTTCAGTAGCTGTTTCACTCTCAAAAGCTAATATTTGATCTTGCCTTATTTCGTTTCATTTCATTTCATTACATTTTATTTCAAGTTTGATTCTTGACCTTGATACTTCCGAGAGTGAGAGGGCTGAGGATGTCTATATTTACAACAACGATTTCACCGATTTCTTGAACAATACAGCAGTCTCACTTTACCCTTAAATGTGTTTCAACAGCTGTTGCTAAAGTTCCATTTGTGTACAAGTGACAGTGACATAGAGGCCCGATTTGCTGAACTTGCGAGCGACTTTTACAAAGCAGCTGAGGATAAAATGAAGGTAATAAAGAAAGTAATATAATTGTTCCTATTCATCGTCAGTAGTTGCGATCCATCTGAACAACGGCCCAAATTTACGAGTTCTTAAAGTTACTTGCATGGCTTTAAGACCCGACTGGTCATAGCTTGGGACTTGATAGGTGCGTCAGCGTCTTGGAGACTTGCTTTGTTGCCATGAAGTTTATTATACCCCTTTCGAGTATTTTAACGGGTGCAAATTAGGCAATGCAAGTAGCATGTAGGTTGTTTTTTTTTTTAATTAGTTACATGCCAGCTTCTAGTCTGTGAAGAAAATGCTACTGCCATGAACACAGTTACGAGACAGTGTTATAAGTCCTGGTCACGTTACGGGTGCAACACTGGATGCAGCATTTATGTGCAACTGTTCTAGAGGGCGTGGCCACACGTTGCAACAATCCCTGCAATATTCGGTGCATTATTGTTGACGGTGCGACAATGCCCAAGTGCGTACATTTCTAAAATCAAAAGGCGGCGTTAGGCAAAGAAAAAAATATCCATAGTTGACCACGGTTGTCGTTCTCTTGTACTCGAGGTACTGGTTGAAGGATGCTGTTTGCGTTGCATGTTCGTGTTCAGTGGTCATAGCACACATACACGTTTTTCGCATTATTGCCCAAGTTCAACGCCTTTCTACGTATGATTTCTTTTCAGAGCAACATGGACAAGATGATCGATTGCGCAAAAGAACTTTGTCCTTACATCACATCTGCGGACGTGAGTAACGAGTAATTAAAGCGTGTAAGATCTCAGATGTAGAAGACGTTCTCAAGCAATTTCCGTGTTGTGGTGAAACAAGTGGATGTTTGACTGAACGAGAGAAGTGCGCTTCCGGTTTCTATTGCTGTTTTAAGCTCTCCAAAAGTTTTTAAACGCTGAACTGTCCAAAGTAGAACTGACCCTTTCTCCTGGTTTGTATGTCAAACCGCTGATAACTGTGACGACAGTTGTTCCTTCTTTAAAGAACCTTTATCACGGATGCCGTATCGTGGGGAAACTTCAGCCTTGTTTGTTCAAGTTCGGTTATTATGATCCGTCCCAGTCCTTCTCAGTCCTTACAGTCCATATTCATATGTCGTTTATCATTATCTCTTTGTATGAGTATTCTATGCCTCCCTTGGTTAAATATTATTTTACCAACAACAAAAATGACGTGATATATTGTGACACAGCGCAACAAAAATAAATGACATGTTATAGTATTGAGCCTTTCATATCGTTTGTATGCCTTTGACAACAGTCAGTGCCGTAGCTAGTAACATATTTGACCGCAGACTCAAGTGCAATAACAGTTATTCGCCTTTGAGTTGCTATATCTTTCTAACGAGAATCCCAGTCTTGCACTAATATTTTTGAAGAGAGATCTGTTACTAGTTAATTCAATTATATACCGTCCAGAATGCTAGGGTTATCAAAGTCCTGTCTTCTGTGTTGTTTCTAGGACGTGAAGAGCCGTCTACAAGCTGTTGTACGGGGCAAGTCAAGTATAAATGAAACATTTGTGGAGGAAGTGATACTCACTCGAGCTGCTGCGGGTATCGCCAATAGGTTAAGGTCAGTAATACACACATTTTGACTTATCTGCGGTAACAAGTCACATGTCATCGAAGTTCCTGTTCTAGTATGTTCTCTAGAAGTGAAGTGAGCAACTAACCCACCCCTTCCTCGCGGTGTTACTTTGCAGTGAAGACAAGCTTACAGTGGCTTCTGTCATGGCCGACACGATCATGGAGATGGTGATACATCAACTGGAGAACAGCGTCAACAAACTGGTGAGTGACACCTCAAGAATTATACACACAATCACCGACGAGCCTCACACAAGCGGGATCTTAAAACTTTGGGTGCATTTGCTCGTGTTACGCATCTCACTGTTTCAGAGAATCTGGTTCTTGCAATCATGCGTGTGTGGCTAGCGTAATCAAATATAACGTGACAATTTAACTTGCTGTTTATGTGTATTTTACACCTACTCGGAGGATCTTGATGCTAAATAGCTCGATGTAACTTTCGCTTCAAGGAAACGTTTCCTTATAAGCGATTTGTCACGTTGGTTATATTCGTCAATTCTGTCTGGAAAATTTCGGGAATATTCACGCATGAGTACAATGCACAGGGTGGCAATGATGTTCAAAGTCTTATTTAGAAATCCAGTTTAATATCAGCGGACCTAAGTCCTTTCATGAAAGGTCCGGAAGGCTATCTGAAAGAACGAAATTTGTGCTTTAGCAAAGGCTCTGAAGAGGACAGCGAACATAACGCAAACATGACTTAAGTCACGCGGCGAGAAATAAAAGTGAGGAAAATTATGAAACTTGACAAATATTCTTTGAACAAGGCAAAGAAGAAAGAAATAAATAAATAAGTAAATAAATAAATAAATAAATAACGAAAAATATTCTTTCATTCATCAGTTTCATCCTGTGAATTGGCTGAAAGTTTACGGTAAAAGCGTAATTGCAATGATCTTTTTATCAGTAAACTTATTGTTCATCGTTTTTTTTTTTTTGTTTTTTTTTTTTTTAAATGACTTAATCTGTCGTGCGGTTTTGCAGCGTAAATGTTCAGCTACACTACTGACGGAAATGAAGGAATTCACCAGCAGAAAATATTCTCTCCAGGAAAAAAAAATGTTAACGGCACAACGTTACAAACAGACATTGTGTTAGGTCATGATACAGTGCATCATCTAGAAAGTATTACATTAGATACAGTCAAGTGCATTTCAGAGAATATTATTTTGATGTATCACGAAATTCTCCCCAGTAACTTGAAGCAAATCTCAGACATTCTGTACGGAGAATTAACATGTCGAGCTTACTTAACAGGAGTTACTTCTGAATGACTATCGAAGCAAAAAGGAGGACAAGGACACGGAGACTGAAAAGAGCGCCGAGGAGGACGACGTGGCAGCGGTAAGACACCCTGGGCATGCGTAATCAGTCAATAATTTCAGTTACTAAGCCAGAGGGGTTTCAGTGTTTTTAGTAACGAGGGAGTTATGATAAGGTGCTGATTATGTTCGCGCTCGCACGTTTCTCAGTTATTTAACAAATTGACGTCAGTTGTTTAGGCGTCTGTCCTCATAATGATGATAAATTGCGTCATAAAGCCCTGGCCAAACGGAGTCGCAAGTAGACGCATATTCTCAACTTGCGTCTACTTGCGACTCCGTTTGCCAAGGCCTTGCGTGCACTTGCGTTGACTTGCGATAACTTGCGCTCACTTTGGTCGAGATCAAATTTTCACGCAAGTCGACCCACGTTTTTCACCGTTTGGCCACCCAACCCAAGTCAACGCAAGTTGAGTGACGTCCATTAACCTATTATCAGCCAATGAAATGCAGCATATGTGTCCCTTAAAATGGGTTTTTTGCGACTTGTGTGTACTTGCGAGGAAACTTGCGCGTCCATTTGGCCACCCAACGCAAGTCTCTACGCAAGTTCAACTTGTGGCTAGTTGCGACCGCTTGCGACTCCGTTTGGCCAGGACTTAACATTGTCAAAGTGGCCGTAGAACCACGAGCCGCAGGCGAGTGGTTCCGCAGTAAACTTTGACAATGTTGTGACGAAATTTATCATCAATAAGAGGACAGACGCTTAAAAAACTGACGTCAATTTGTTTTTCACAATAAGAAGACCCCAAAATGGTCCAATGCCGGGAATAAATGAGGGGAAAAGACGCCGTAAACAAAGATAAGTGAATTTTATTCAAAATGACGCGAACATTGTCAATACCTTTTCTCGCTTTTGATTGGCTTCTTGAAAAAGTCCATAAAATCTCATTGGTTTAGAAGTTGACAGTTTGACAGCTGAAAGTTGAACTTGAAAGCTTGCATAAATTAAAATTTTATCCGTCTGTACTCTTATTGATGATAAAAATTAGTCAATCAACGCGCAACAAATTAGACAGTTATGGTAAAAATAATAAATGGATAATGCCATAAAAGCTCGAGGAATTAGGATTTGCACTGCCCGTGATAGAGCGGTTTTCAATTGAGAATTACGTTGTTTTTCGTTTTGGTTTTGGTTTTAATACGGTTTGAGATTGGCTGAGAAGTCAAATTAATAAGTAATTGGTTTGGTTTGAGTTTTATAACACTCAGTGGAAAACCGCTCTATTTGAAAATTGATTTCTTTCAATTACGCTCGCTTTAAGCCTCGTGCAATTTGGAGAAAATTTTCAAATATCACTCGTAGTGGAAGTCCTTACTAGTAATTGCACTCGCATTCATACGATTACCTATACTAATTGTTATTTTATGGTACCAAGATGAAAAGTTGAAAAGTTGAAAAGGGTATTTTGCACTGATATCGCATATATTTATATCAATTGAATCTCGTGTGTCTTTTTATATCCAAGAAGGACCTTGAAACTGAATCTTCGAGATTCACGTCTTCAGAAGAACCATAGTTTGATTGTTCTGCACGGGACGGTTTATGCGTGTGTAATTTACATGCAAGCTCATTTCTCTGGCCAATCTCTTGAATTCACCCTTTCCGCCTCAGCAACCTGCTCGTTGCAAACTCGACATATATTCTGCCTTTACTAACTAATTCATTCCTGGTTTTCCAGGTGGCTAAAAAAGCTCGAAATCGCCTTAGCACAGCCCAGCTGACGGTGCCCGTGACAGACGGAACAGATGGCCCAGGTAAAAGGAGCGGCAAGAGGAGGCCTACAATCAACAGGCGTCCGTCTCCCAGAGGAGTCCCTGAAGAAGACGAACAAGACAACAAAGAAGAGGTCCCGGTCGTAAAGGTGGCCAAGGAAGAGGTCGACGAGGCGCCTTCAGCGACTCTAGTTGTGCCAAAAAATGTTGGTACGTTGAACGTGGTTCTGAACCCCATGTACAGAAGTTTTTGAAACTTTGCAAAAAGTTGCATTTTATTCTTCTTATCACAATTCTATGATAAAAATTGTTTCACCGCGCCGTTTTTAGAAATATAAGTACTTAAAGCTACAATTAAGGGTGTATTCAGCAGGCCGTACTGTTGCTATGGTAACATATAGTGTCACGAAAATGAGGGCAATGATTGGGCAGTTTTTTTCGATACCCTGATTGTAGCATCATCTGATGAAGACTGGTTATAGTGATCCATCAAAATATACGTCCTGGATAGTGCTGGGAATCGTTTTGTGTAAGTGTAGGTAAACTGTTACTGGGGCAGTATTTTATTTAATTTTTTTTTTTTTTTTTTTACCCTTTTGTTTAACTTACTTTGGTGCATCATTCCAGTCTTCACCGACATAGAGATGAAGGGCTCGGATTTGAAGCACTTGGTCAAGGACCGTGCTCGACCCCCTCAAAAAAGGCGCCTACCCACCCGTCCCTCAAACAGACCAACTGCGGCTAAAGACTCTGCCAAGGAAGAGAACAACGAAGAGGAAGATATTGAAGTATTTTGGAGCAAGACGGTAGAAGAGTAAGCGTGTTTCCTTTGTCTCTTTCCCTCGAAACTCGTGACATTTGGCAAGAAACGTTGGCGCGACAGCTTGTATAGAGCAACTGAGTTTGGAACGGAATTATGGTGTGTAGAAATATAAGAAAGGTTTTGGCCAGTCAGCTATTTTGGAAAAACTGTGTCTGAGATCTTCGCAGAAGTGTCGAAGATGTTTACTGCGGACCTGATGAAGAATAGAAGAGCTTGGTCATTTAACTATCGCTTGAAATACGAGAGTGAAGTGACTCCAAAATTACGGTTTTATGAATTCCACTAGTATATGTTTCCGTTTGTCCAAGCTTTATATATCAAGACGTACTTCGTTTTTAATGAACATTGCAAGGTTGAATTCGACGTGAACTATCATAGTGAACCTCATGTGTAACCTCTGATTTCCCAACTGGTTTGGAACAGCAGTAACAACAGCCATGTTTTAAAATTCCCATCCGAGCTGTTTCTTCAATCATGCTCTTTCTTTTTGCAGGCCGAGCGTGGTAGTCACGCCAGAGAAGAACGCAAAGAAGACATCAACATCTAAACCACCCCCCTCGACTGTCACGCCTCCAAGCAAGACCACTCCCCCCAGACCTGCAACCAAACCAAAACCCTCACCCAAGCCAAAAGACAGCGAGGTAACGGGATTTAGTGATAACTGTAGAATTAATGAAGGAACGCGTCCCTTTAGATTACCGTATACCTTTAGAGGTTTTTCGCCTCCAAGCGATGTAGCGCGTCCGGTTTAAAGTTTAGATACGTAAACCCCTATATCAAATTAAACTTTATAGAGTTGGTTATCAAACTATACCAAGAATTTTGAAATAGAATGAATTGTCGAATGACCTCTACAGACCTCTACGTATCTGCAGTTAAAACGGAAAGCGTTGCTTGGACGCTAGGCATTTCTAAAGGCATACGGTAACTTTAAGAACCAATTATCAGAAATGTTACGACCGTGTTCGTACTCAGCTCTACCATTAGTAACAACGATTCGAAACCTACAATATCTTTACCCAGTGTTTATCCCGTAATTAGCGAGTGAAAAGTTCTCGTACCCTTTAATTCCTAACTAACGACCATCGCAGATGAACGACTAAATGAAAGTAGCGATTGTCTCCAGAATTAACTAGAACCCCTGGTAATAACTGTAACATAAGGTAGTGAGCTCAATTGTTCGCCAATATGAATGTTTGTAATAAAGCAATCTATATTAAAAAGTAATGTAATTAAACTTTGTCAGCGGTAGAAAGCTGTTTTCTTGCTTAACATTCGAGTGAAATTTTGTCTTAACAGGAAAGCAAAAAAACTGGCTGGATACACAAAGGGTAAGGGTAAAGAGACTTGTTTGATGTTATTTCTTGCATGTTGTTTCCGAGCGATGCCCGGCGATCACTCTGCGAAGGCGCTTCAATCCGGAATAGGGTATCTTTTTCATACAAAAAGCTACCTATTTCACACAGCTACAGTAGAAATGCTGCATCCCTTTACCATATTGATAATCGAGCATTTTTTGCCAACATTTCGTGCGAGTAGCACCTTAAAATACTCAGTAGTTGATTCACCTGCTAGTTGCGTACGTTCTCGATTTGCGTAAAGCCGTTTTAAGAAGATAAATTACAGTTTTCCCACCCTTTGTCACAGTTTCTACAGTAGGAAACGGCATTTTGAGGAGTTTGTATTTCTTCCTTAGGGGTATTAGCCTTCCAGGATTTTTAAAGAAGAAACCAAGCAGGGACCGTGCTTCAACAGCGCCGGGTTCAGAATCGGCTTCCACATCTTGGTACACTAACAACGGTAAAGAATTTTAAAATTAAGTGATGTCCTTATACCTGTTATTGCACTAGTTTGTGGAATTTTCAAACCAAGTCACTTAGAAGAGACGGTCTACATCCGATGCATTTATCGATGCAAAATCTAAACTGCTCTAAACTCTACAAAGATGCTCTTTCTTTGGAGTTACCACAGCTTCGTGGAACATCTCTGAATTGTACAAAACACAAAGCATTCTATCAATCATCCGTATTCCATAAGGAATAATTAATCTTCAAGATTAATGCGAAATCGAAGTAAACGAGATGTGAAGTGAGTATTTCTGTGTGTATTTCACGTTGATGTACAAAAGCAGCAGAGGAAAATCGTGGATGCGCAGAAGTTTTTTTGCATTCTCGAAAATCCTGCGCCAACAACTTTATCAGATTTTGTAAAGTTGTTTTGCTTAGCCTATCCTACAATTCCGTCTGATTACTTCGAAACAAGGTTGATTTGAACGAACGTCACTGCAAACCACAGCTTAATTGAACGGTTTTTTCCTTGCTCAAAAGATGCCGCTGTATTGCGTGTTTATTGGGTTTGCATTGTTGTCGTAGAGAGAATAGGAGTGTTTTCTTCATTTTGGAACTAATGGCACTCGCTCCTTTTGGATTTCAGAGGCTGAAAAGAAGAAAAATACAGATTCCCGAAATGGAGCTCCCTCTAAGGAAGAAACAAAGGTTTCCAAAGAGAGGCTCCCCTCTGAGAAGAAATCAGAGCCACCCAAGGAAAGGGTACCCTCTGAGAAGAAGCCAGAAGCACCCAAAGAAAGGGTACCCTCTGAAAAGAAAACGGAGGTGTCCAAAGAAAGGTCACCCTCTGATAAGAAGAAAGAAGCACCCATAGAAAAGGCGCCTTCTGCGAAAGAACCAGAGAAGGCTCCTTCAGAGAAAAAAGAAGAAGTACCCAAACAAACGACCGTTTCTGATAAGATACCTGAAGTGAAGATAGATCAGAAAACTGCTGAGGAAAGTGAAGTCGTTTCTAGAGAAAGAGTATCCTCGCAGACAAAACGAGAGAGGACGCCTTCGGCAGGTAAACCGGAAGTCGCAAGACCAATCATTATGGGGGTAAAGCCATTTGCTCTTCCGCGTGATAGGGTAGCTACAGAGACGGCTTCTCGACCGCCAACCTCCCAACCGCGCGATAGGGCGTCCTCGGCTGAAAAGGACGTTGCGAAGCCGGCCACCCCGGAAGAACCTGCTAGACCGCGCGGACCTCCCAAATTTGGAATTGGGATAGGCGGGGCAGCAGGTGGAGGGCTATTGGCTGAAATGAAGATGAGGCAAGAGAGGGCGGCTAGTTTAGGAAGGGTGAGTTATCCTGCGATATTCAGACACCACATTAGTATACCCAGAATTTATCAGGAGAAGTAAGGGACTGTGGATAGTGATGAATGAATGTTTTGCAAGTTTGTGTGTTCTGTCTGATTTTATTCTGATTTATTTACGACGGTGTGCGATAGGAATATTCCAATCAAGAAGCAGTTTTGGATGAGGCCGGTGGAGTTTTTTTCTTTTAAGGCGTTAGCGTTAGAGAAAACTTATTCAAAAATAAGAAATTGCCTGAATAAATGTATGAATATAATCTGTTTCACCAAGGTATTGAGGTATTGTCTAGCATCCCTTCCCCTGACTCAGAATCCATACTTACAGTAAAGTTAATGTGTTCACTGTTTGCGATATTTGATTTTTTAACAGAACAAAGCGTCAGACAAGCCAGCCGAGAGCAAACCAGTCGAGCTAGGAAAGGAGACCAACGGAAATAAAGAGACGGATGCGGAAGTCACGAAGGAAAAACTTGTGAAACCGTCGTCATTGAAGAGGCCCAGGCTACCGTCCGGTACTCCGCCAAAACCCGCTCCACGGCCTGCTAAGAAAGATCTCAAGAGAGAAGCGCAAGAAGAAAAGAGAGAGGAGAAGGGAGAGGAAAAACCGGCGGTGAAGAAAGAAGATAAACCGGAAGAGAAAAAGGAGGAGAAACCGGAAGTGAAGGAAGAAATAAAGGCAGTTAAACCGGAAGAAAAGAGAGAGGAAGAACTGGCCGGGAAAAGGGAGGAGCAAACCTTGACAGCGCAAAAGAAAGAAGAAGCAGTGGAAGATAAAGAGAAAATCGTAGAAAATGTTTCAGTTGAAGAAGTAAAGAAAAAAGAGGAGGAAACGAAAAAGGAAGAAACAGAAGCGAAAGAAGGGAAGCCAAGTACAGAATTGGAAAAGCCAAACGTGAAACAGAAGTTAGAAGATGTTAGCGCCGACTCTGGAGTAAGCAAAGAAGCAGAAAGTGTGGATGGAAAAGTAGACAACGGAGAGACACATCACATAGAGAAGGGAGGCGATAATGAAACAGCTGTAGCAAAAGACGATTTATGGGTAAAGCGCGACTCTGGCAAAGAAGCGCTTAGACCAGGTGGTCGATCAATGTCGCTGAAGATTCAACGAAGCACCTCTGGCACAGAGAAGGGACAAGCGGCTTCGGTGCGGTCAGCTACTCTACCCAAACCCTGGTCCCCCGGGCAGGCACCCTCTAGCATGCTGTCCAGAAAGTTAAGCTGGGAAATGCCAAAAGCCGGCGGTGAGGATGCTGTTAGAGGGGCAAAGAAAGAGCGAAGTGGGAGTAACAGCGAAGAACCCATCCCAGAGGATTCAGAGGATCAAAGTCCGTAAGTATTTCACCCCATTTCCCTGTAGTGCAAAACCAAATATTTTAGTCTGCACTGTAATAAACGTTCATTGTTCTGTCAGAATAGAAGAGACGAGAAGTTACCACATGTAGTATTATTCCTTATTCGTTGGCTTTACGTGGGACATATTGAACACCCTCCTCGGCGCGTACTTGTGCAAATCAGTGTTCCAAAGTCGTTACCGCCTGGGAGTAGGCTCGCGAGGACGTGGGAGGGGAGGGTGGGAAGTTTCACATTGGTGTTTATAAGTGATTAACAACGAGGGATTAGCGCGTACGAGGTGAAGGGGGTGTAGAGGAGTATATGTGAGAAAAGGTTATGCATAAAAACGGAAGAAATGACACTACATGCTGGATCGATGAATCGTTTTGAAGATCGAGGACAAATGACCTCTAGTAGTGACTAACTTCCAAATGCGGGAATCCGAAAACAAACAGAATTTCTAGCGTGCATCAATATGAAATGGTTGCTTGTTCATTTTCTTTCAGTTCAGTTGAAATAAAATTGCTGAGAAAATTGTATTTAGTTCTGATATTGGTGTGACAACTTTCGGAGTGATTTGTTAATGTTTCGTTTGTTTGTTTGTTTGTTTGTCTGTATGATGGACTCTTGATGATCCCGCTGATTCTGTTCCTCTTTAGGGCGCCTGCAGCCCTCAAGGAAGAAGATCAAATATCACAGCAGAAGGACGAAACTAAAGCCACGACAGAAAACGGTGCTATTCCAAAAAGTCCGAAAAGTCCCGATGCAGCGACCTTGGAGAAAATCTTAACCTCTGCAGCCGATACAGTATTATAAACAAAATGTGTGAACTTATTTGAATGTTAATTAGAGCGTATTAGTTTACAACTGAGTGTAGGTGTGCTGACACAAAGCTGCCAAAAAAAAAAAAAATTAAGATGTACATGTCTATATACGTTTATGCAGATTATTTTACAGTAACTATTTTTTATTGACAAAGCTTCTTTTTGATACAAAATTTGTCCGCAATTAGTACATTTACGTCGTTCACTGCAAGCTATATTTCGACAAACCATGTTGGTTGATTTGTAGTCTAATGGTGAAAATGTAAATCGATGGGTAAAAACGCTTGTGAAATGTTCATTTTGTTAATCAAGGGGAAAAAACAACAACAACAGTAAGTCCAACCACGGCTATTCGGAGCAGGGCAAGCTAATTCGGACTTCCTGTAACTCTGTACACTTTTACACTTACACTACTTCTAACTGTAATATAAAATTAACATAAGCAATCGCTGAAGAAGAGGAATAAAACATTGAACGTTAAGTCCGGGCTTAGCCATCCACGCAGTGCTCTAGGTTCCATGTTCAGACTGTTCACTGGCTCGTCACGGGAGGTGCATCACACAGCGTTATTGGGGAAAGCGTTACGCAACCTTGTTGCGGGAACTGACTCGTGACAAAACTAGACAGCTGCATCAGAAGGGTTTAGTTTTAAATAAGCGGGGAAGGAGTGGGGTTAAAAATTAGGCAAATTGCTGTAAATTCGGTGCTTTATATAAATTGCAGTAAAGTGTACCTAGGTAGAATATCAGTATTAGTATAAATGGTAAATTGATAATTTTGTTTGTTACTGTTGCACATCTTGGTACGTACAGTTCGGTCATTTTGCTCAACATTACCAAATGTGAACCTTGCACCGCATTTGATGAGATCAAATCCGTAGCAACTAAATAAAATCGACATTACCATTTTGTTTTGTTTTGTCGTGATTTAACCTTGTAAAACTTAAGTCGTCTGCAGCGACGGCAAAGACTGTTTCACGGAACCTTTCGCGCGCGACAAAGTAAAAAGATAAGGGGTATGAAGTGAAGTGCCGAGAGTGTGCTTGGCATGACTGTGTGCTCATTGTTTACTCGAAAAAGCGTCATATTGCGCCGTAAAATGTAACTGTTAACGGAAGCTGGTAACATTGATGCGAAAAGTGAAAAGTATTACCAACTGCGTTCGAAATATATGAGAAAACAATTCCGCGTGCCACCTTGTTTGTTTATATAGGTCATGTAGGCAGGCTGCTCCGCGGGCCTGGTGTAATCGGCAAGAACCTGTCAACACTCATGGCCAGGAGAGTAAAGAATGGGGCAATATAAAATACAACGTGGACGAAGTTTAACTTGATGTTTGTGGAATAAGCGAGATTTACCACCCGTGCGATGTACAAGGGTTGAACCAGTAAACCAACACCAAGATCAGAAACAGCAAGTCTCGGGAGCAATGTTTTTAAACGCTTTGGCAACGACGTAGTTTTTCTCATCGCGTAGATTGTTAGAATGTTCAACATGACGGCGGTGTAGGATAAGAGTTCAGAGCGGAAAAACGTACTGCGCAGCTTTGTGCGCATCCCTAGCACTGCTTACGGGCTCAGGCAATCTCGTTCCCAGAGCCTTCGTTACCCTTGTCCAGCGGAACGGGAAAGCGAAGACTTGCATCACCCTGGACAAGGAAACAATTTGTAAAATGGGGTATGGCGTCATTTCGTTGCTATGGTAACTCAAATCCTTGTGAAGTGTACCCCATTTGAAACTTTAATCTTTCCCCCTGTACAGCTCTAGCACACCAATAACGTTTGATTTTCTGTTGGATCAATAATGGTGGTGCTCTAGTCGCTCAAAGTTGAACGGTATCGTCACACAAAAATCTGATCGAGCCACCTTAAATTAACTGCGCCATCGTTTTTGAATTTAGAACAATTTTTTTTTGTATAACTTAATTCTTTTTTACTTCTCCCCATCTCATAATTTTTTACCGTAAAATTATTTCACGTTTCCTGCAAGACAAACTATGTGTTCTAAGAACAGTACGTGATGAGCAAAGTTCCTTGTTTGTTAATTAAGTTTTTAGGTATCGTGTTTTTGGAACAGCCACAGTTGTTTGGAGCCTTTCTATTTAAAAATTAGAGTATAGCTTTACGGATGAAGACAAGAGGCTGGACCATAAAAGCTAAACAAACTCTTGTGTCATGTTATTTGGACATGCGTCTCCAGTAGTCTGGAACCGCTTCAGTTGAAAAATTAGATGATTTGAATAGAGTTTACGGATGAAGACAAAAGTTGGACTAAGAAATGGGTAATTAGTTCATATGAGCTAGTATAAGTTCTTATGTCATGGGTACGGTGTAGACTTTAAAAACTCAGCAGAAATTAGAACGTTGCAAATCAGACATTCAGACGCTCTTTTCAATAATTTTCCTATCGTATTTTCCGCATTTATATTTGCTATAGGGGCGTTCAATTTCGTAAGAAACCGCAAACTACAATTAAAACGTTTTGCGGACTTTTTGTTGGTGAGTTTAATTGATTAATTTCAAAATAGAAAAATTGGACATGAGCAGGTTTACAGGAAGAACCTTTCTTTGTTACACGTCTTGTACGTCTTTATTTTAGCCTTTGTAACAGGCTCCGGTTATTTCAATTTACGCGCAAAATTACCTGATAAAATTGGATTATTTTCAACTTTATAATTTATAGAATAAAACCATTTTCCGCGCCTGCAGCAACTGCGTTATTCAACGTTACGATATTGGGCTTGTTGATCACGTGGTAATAGGCCACGTTCGATATATCAATATTCTAGCATGGTTCCGAGGCTTTCAGGACAGACTTCTATATTTGGTGGTGTTTTCCTTGTATCCAAGTCTCTTTTGGGAATTGAGGGACAAAAGAAACTTTAAAAAATTGCAATTTTGACCCGAAAGCCTCTAAGCCATGTTGAGTATTGATATATTGAACATGGCCTGTTGACTGAATGTGTTTGGCTCATTTGGGTGCACTGGGTTTGTTTCTGGTGCATGGTTCTTATGGTTTTCTTGGTTATTGCTAGAAATTATACAAGTACAGGGGACTTTTTATGTTGCCATGAAGTGTCTGAGGTTATTGTTCCCGGAGTTGGTCCAGAGTTACTATTCCCATCGAGATATTTTGTTGATTGTTGGTTCCATGGGGCCTTCAATTGGACCAACGTTGGTAGACTGGATCGGCCGGAGTCTCCGGCGAGGGTACAACATGAGCCATCATAATATGAACATTATATTATTATTAATACTCCATTACCAAAAATGTGATGTCAGACGTAGCTATTACACCGAGGAGCGGCTGCAAATGACGTCCGGCGGTTTTTGAAGACAATTAGACTGTTCTTGCCGTAATGATATTTACATTGAATATTGATATCTACTTCATGCCAATATGAGAATTTGCCCATCGGGTTTCAATTGCTACAGTTTCATGTAAGCATGCGCCCTTTTTGAAATTTCTTTATCCAAATATTTTATAAAGATAAATTTCTGGAGCGAAAGGAAGGGAAAAGAATACTTCACTTGAACCAACTTCACTCAACTTCACTCAACACTTCAGTCAACCAATTTTTTGATCAGGCGGGTGGCGACTGGCACGGCTTTAAGTGCTTAGGAAAGCCGCGTTACCTAAAAAAGATGAATGCTTCGTAGTGTAAGTGGGACTTGTAGAAGCCAGCGACACTTTTTTCTCTTTATATACTGAAACCATGCTGGTGGTGGGAAGGTAATCTAGATTATAGACATGATTTGCCTTGCATGACCAGCTTCTAAAGCGTATCTTTATTCATCCCAAATTTAGCTTTATGATTTACTCCCGAAGTAACATTGTAGTTGAATTTACAGTTATAACGCTTTACTGACAGAATCTTAACTTAATTTGTCACAATGTCGCAGACTGTTCTTCTAGGCGAGAAGATAATCGCACATCTGACAGGTTCTTGCACAATCTCTCTGAACGGTAGATGCTGCGCAATCGCTTGGAACCAATTGTTGGCATACTCTTGGCTTGAAATCGTAGCAGTCGGAACTCTGTCGCTGAACCCTCAAGTCTGATTCATCTGTCGAAAAAACAAAACAACAGCAGCTAGTCATAAACCGTAGACCTCCGAAAGTAACGAACCTTCTTTGGCTCTCGGGGTAAGCAGCTGTTTCCATCGCTAGCTACCAGGGCCGTAGCCAGAAAAAAAAAATTGACAGAGGCAATCATCCTTATCTAATAAACTCTCCTCTTAGGTATTTAACAGTGTTTCACTTTCCCCCTTTAAAAAGAAAAACAACAACAACAACAAAATGACTGTGGCAAGTGCCTCGGTTTGCTTCACACTGGCTATACGGTTCTGGCTACTTTTGGTATGCCGAACGCTACGTTCCTACAACTAAAACGCGGGCTATGTGTGAGCGGATTTTTCGATCATAAGAAAATAGCAATATTTTGAATAAAGTTTCCTAGAAGGAATCACTCTTTGTTTTTTGCATAGAGATCTAGAACAAAAAGGATTAAACGAGTTTTGCAACAATCAATTTTGCATCAGAAGAAAGTAATTTTGCCTTTGAGTTTCTTTTGATGTGGAATTGTCAGCTGGGTCAGTTTTGCAGCAGTTGAGCTTCCATGTCTTCTCATAACAAGTTAGGTCACTGAGTTTCTTTATTTTCGAATGTAATCGTTAGTTTCAGAGGGAATGAAATGCTCCATATAAAGGCAAGATAACCATCTGATATTTCTAACGAAAGAATTAAGAAAAAAATACCACCCAGCTAGCCTCGCCGACTAAAGTGCTGAAAAAAATAAGATCGACAGAAAACTAGAATAAAAAAAAAACTGATAAAATGACGGTTTACCTCTTCTCTTGAAATTTGGAGCACACTCCACCTCCAGAAGAATGAATGTCAGCCAAACAAGTGGGAGAAGCTTGAACATCTTGATGAACGTGATGCAAGTTCGGTCTCAGTAGAACTCAGTGACTCAGCTTCGCCATCCGTTTTAATTATGCTCTGTTTTGACCATTAGCAGGTGTAAAAAATGCCTATCCATTATGATGACGACTTATTTGACAATTAATTCCTGTAAGATAATCATCTATATTGTGATCAAGCAGCACGTGGCAGTAAATGGTTTGTAACCCAATTTTTATCCCGCTTGGTTAATCATAAGCTTCAACTTGTTGGATATGCATACAGCTGTTTCGACTAAGGTTGTCCCATAATAGCGTAAGAGCGTTCGCGACAGAGCTGATTGTTGTCGTGGGTGGTAATATTTTCGCGTTGTTTGACTGAGGTTCACAGTGTTGCAGTAACAAGAAAGGGGAACAATGAATACAAGTGTTTATGCTGTTCTCTTCTATCACGCTGAAACACCATGAGCTTTAATGTCAAGCAACCGTAAATCACACATACCCATAATACCTTTCGACGTTGTCATGTTCGTTTCTCTAAACAGCTGTTAATAACAAAATGACATAACCTTTATCAAACGCTACTAGAAAACATTCTGGAAACAAATATAATGAAACTACTGGTGAAACTGTCAGACAATATTTCTAAATATTTTCTTCCTTAATTTTTTTTTCTCCTTTGAGAGAGTCCGAATGAAGCTCATTCAATTCTTTCATTTAAATTTTTAAAAATAGATTTAAAAAAAAAAAACATTTCTTGGTAGGTATTCCTTATTACAATTTTCTTTACCCAAACATACAATTGCCATAATTACCTGAAGCTATGAGGCGAGGAAAAAGCAATTAATAATGTACAGTGGCTTAAAACACTTTCGTACATTATGTTCTTATTCTATAGTCGGAACGGCGCTATATAATCGTTTTATTTTTCTTACAATTGCCCCTTGGATCTTTATTGCCCCTATATCGTTTCCCAGTTAACATTCTAAAACAATAACGTACCGCTTTTTTTTTTTTTTTTCAATTTATTATTTTCTCTAAGAAGACAATTTGTGCTACGGTCACAGAAATCGGCAGCAGTTGCAATTGTTTTTATCGCAGACTCGGTTTGGCTGCTGACTTAACTTGTTGTTGATAATGTATGAATCCCCTACTGAGTAAAATCGATCAAGCGATCGAACTTTTATCAAATCACCAGACATCGTGTCGATTTTACGACATAAAAAAAAAATAATAATAATAAAACATGAAATTAACTCTTAATAGACTACACTCTTATACTCTTCCACTTTTATAAGAATATTGTTTTTCCGGCCGAGGCTTGATATTACCTGAAGCTATGAGGCGAGGAAAAAGCAATTAATAATGTACAGTGGCTTAAAACACTTTCGTACATTATGTTCTTATTCTATAGTAATAAAACATGAAATTAACTCTTAATAGACTACACTCTTATACTCTTCCACTTTTATAAGAATATTGTTTTTCCGGCCGAGGCTTGATATTCTTATTTTTCTGCCGATTTTAGGCTGAAAATATTCTTGTGAATATTTTTAGATTATAGCGTATGACATTTGTGCTTTCGAATGTATTTGGTGTCTGGATGGAGTTCAAGTAATTTTGGAGCCAATCTGCAGGGATTAAAGCCTGATAGGACGCATATAATTTCTTACAGAAATGTTATTAGTATCGAAAATATGGCTAGTGCTGTTGTTGTTGTTGTTGTTTTTTTTTGGCTTGTTTTGTCGTTCAGAGAATGGAAGTATTTTATACGGTTTAGTCAAAAGCGTATAATTTATATTTACAAATTTTTAACGCACAAAGTTATATTCTTTTTAAAACTCAGCTTCAGGTTCATTCTTAAAATATTCTGAAATGATGTGATAAAACACATTATCGATCTCTTTTAAATAGATTTTAGCAAGCGTATGGGGCGCACCATAAATTTCAGTTTAAAGTTGGGCTTAGATATAACCAATCAAGATAATGTCGGAGTCGTTAAACAAACACAGCTGACTGCCAAAGAACATCAATGAACGCCGACTTTTTCTACGGTCTTCTTTTTCAGGGTATTTATATCTTAATTCATATTCCTGCTGTTTTGCTGTTTATGCGCGCATTTGATCCTTATGCTCGCAGTTTCCTTTTACAAAACGCAATTTTGAAAAGGTCTGAAAAGGCGAAAAGTTTTTGTTTGAAAATTTGAAGTTCCATGTTTTAGTTTTCTAATACTGTAATAAGAACATAAGTTCTTAGACATTAGTATGGAAAACATGTTTTTTCTTAACAAATTTTATGGCCATAAAAAGCGTTAAAATCTTACCCACATGCATAATTATTCAGTATTCATCACTTTTACGTGACGCGATGTACGCCATGAATTTCTTGAAAGTGTTAATTAATGTAGTACTGTGATGGATGAATGCTTGTAACTGCAGTACCTTTACAAACGTTGGACAAATAATGTGTACAATGTTTTTACTCCAAATGGTGACTACAAAACAAACATTTGCCTTTTTGGAAACGATCTAAGGACCTTAAGGTTTGCCATGTATTGTTGTTTCTGTCTAGAAAGTCAGGCTAATCAGTTGCCGTGTTACTACAATGATTTGCATGTGACAAGCTGACTCCATTCGAGACCAAAACTAATACTGAGAACAGAACAGAAGATGTATTCGGTTCTTTAGCTTGAAACTTTTCAATCGAAATTGTTCAACAGTTGCAATACTTCATTCATTCCATATACACCAATTCAACCCAGGTTAATGTTGGTTGAAGACATCAATCAGACTAATAAAACGAAAAAAACTTTTTTCCCCTCTAATCAAATACCATTGAACCCAACCAAGTAAAGACTGGTTCATCCTTACGGAACAAGATGTTATCGAATTTTGATTGTTTTTTGTTTCCTGAAGTTGAACGTTTACGTTTTCTTAAGTTCTTTCTTTCCGAATAAGTCCCCTTTTGTTTCGTTCAATGAACATGGAGCTCTCCGGATACTTACAGTACAAGCCGTGCGTGTCTTCTCATGCTATAAACACCTGAGATAACGCTAAGTAACATTTTAATTGTTTTTCAAGACACTCACTGCTGTAATGTTGATTTTGTTGGGAACAATCACACTTTAGGTCTTGCGACCACAGAAGCCACAGAAATAAAGGTTTTCGTACATCAGTCACAAAAAAACCTTTTAGTTCAAGATGCACCTTTCTTCTTAAAGCGATTCCATCGTAAAAGAATATTCTTTTGAACAAGGTTCACTAGGTATTTATGTTGTGAATATTAGAGAGTTTACGGATGACATTTCCGGCAGACGGCAAAACGGCGGCAAAGATTACCTTTACCTCTGAATTTTTACTCGTTTCTTGTAATTCTTAACTAAATCACACAAAAATAGAACAATGTCTCCTACTATTCACTGCAAATACAGATATTTTTATTCTACTGTACAAACAGCTGAAGACAGACAGCAAAAGTTTCATTTTTGCCGTTTGCCGTTTGACGTAGCGTCATGCTTAAGCTCTCTATTATAAAAAAATGGAACAAAATGAGGGTCACGAAGCTGTCTTTTTTCCACAATGTGCGCGGACGTGTTCTTCACAGACCTCAAGGAAAAATGTCTCAAAGCAGAATTTTTGCACTGTAGTCAATCGTATCTCATTTATATTTAAATTAAAAAGTTGTGGTCACCGTGTTCGTTTGGGAGAAAACATCCCTGTCGAGCTTAGCTTTAAGAAAATATCACAATATTATGTAGGTATATGTGTGTATAGAACCACCTTTAATGAATATATCGTTGTTCCTTCCTATTCGAAAGCCATAAACAGTACCTGAATAGGCTTGAGGACTTTAACCGCTTTGGCTGAAATACGTAAGGAAGTGAAATTCAATCAGGCTTGTTATGTCACGTGATTTGGTCTGTATGCTCAAGACATTACACAGGACAAGGGAGGCATCGTCAACAATTTGGCCTCAGAACTGCTTTTGCGCTCCGGTTGCAGCGCATAAAATCTTTGAAGTTATCGAGATCTTCATAGACAGTTATTTCGTAGACATGAATTTTTTTATAGAAATCATTAATTAATTTGTAAGCCTGCCATTGCTTTCAGATATTGCCAATTAACAGGACGTTATTCTTACAACATAAATCTTACTTTACAAATTTTGAGACCTACGGTAGAGTGCCTTCTTGTTAAATCACAAACAGACCAACTTCAAGTCTGTGATTATTTGTAATACCATGAATATTTGTTTCCTCGGGAACACCATACCACGACTTGTCGACTGCAAAACACAATTGGTACGGTTTTAACGAGATAAAAAAGGAGATTTTCAAGAGTATGGAACAAATTTCAACCTCGACAATCTACTTCCTTGTTGTAATAGTTCGTTAAGAAATAAAACTTTATGAAAAGTTATAAAAGCGTTTTATTTGCCTTACAATGTTGCCAAACTAGAGGAGTTGTTGTGTCATACTAACCGAACTATCGGCCAGGATGAACGCTCACACTTGAAGAGGAACAATAAATATGAAATGCTAATTAGCTAATGCTGAGAATGTCTTTATTTAGCTACGCCGTGTTCTATCTTGACATCATTTCCTTTACAAACAGATTTGGTCGACGTTTTCCAAATTGCCAACTCGGCACTTCCTTAACCATTTTTGGTCGGAATGATCGAGAGCTTTTTGGAATAAACAGCCGCGCCGGTCGACTGGCCAATTTGATGGAATTCCTGACTATTAAAAGAAGACGTGTTCGTTTCGTCAGCTTGAAAAGTTTATCAAAAAGGAGAAATTGTTCAGCAATTGCAACTCTAAACTTTATTCCAAATCCACCAATTCAACCCAGCCTAATGGTTGAGGAAATTGATCAGACAAATAAAACAAACAGAGTTCCTTTTTTCCTCCTAATCAAATACCGTGAATTGAATCCAACCAAGTGAAGGAGGGTTCGTCCTTATGAAAAAAAAAAATGTATTCGAATCTTGATTGTTTTCCTGATTAAACTTGCAGTTCTTTCTTTTCGAATAAGCTTTTATTTCAGCTACAATTCTTTTCAAGTAATTTAATGAGGATATAAATCATTTTAATTATATTATAAGAATACTTACTGTCAAGGTAATGGCGCGTGAACGCTTCTAAAAATATCGCTGTAATGGTCATATTGTTGTGAACATAGTTTTAACTATGTTGTGAGCAATCAGCCACATTGACTGATTTCGTTTAGCCGCTAAATATTTCATATGATTACATGTTCGTGCCTTACTGAGCTTATGTTAAAATATCAATCAAGAACATTCTATAAATGAACAGTCAATTTTAAGAGTGGAATTTAACAGCTGTCTCATATGCTGCTAGCTGAGCTTTAAAATATCTTTGGCAACAAAATTAAAAGCCATTAGGTAGTTATTTTATCATTTCTCTCAAGACAATCATATTCTCTTGATCTCTCCATGTTTATAAAGCTTCTCGAAGACACGTCAGTAATTCTTTTGTCCAGTCCTCGAGTTAATTATGTTTGACATCTGCTTTACACTTTGCATGAAGCACCTATGGGATTTTTTTGGTAGTTTTTGATTTCGTTCAAGAACCGGGAGACCTCGTACTTCTTACGTAGTGTATTCACGACGTGGGAACTGCTGAGAATTCACCATTGAGAATGGATTCATAAAGCCACCTAGAACACATTGAGCCACAACAATAAAGTTTTGATTTTGTCCACCAGTACTCGACAAATGACGAAAACCCATTAAGAAGTGAATATGGAAAGCGAGGGCGAGGATGAAAGTGGATTAAAAAATTTATAAAAGTAAAAAAAATAAATAAATAAAAAAAACGGGCATGTTTATTTTGCTTCGGAACCCTTTGAAATAAGTCTATTTCATTTTTCATTTTAAACGTCAATATCTGGAGTAACGTTAATTTTGTTAAATAAAGTCAAACTTTCAATGTTAATGTTTCCGTCGCAAAAGAAACGGTTTGTTTAAAGCACTTCCGTGCCGTAAATATCTATCAGTGACAAGATTGTCCGCTGTTTACAGAACACCATGTTTGTTCTTGTTTGCTTTACGGTGGTATTACATTTTTGCAATAACTCTTTTGGGCTTGGATTACAAACATGTCAGTGTTGTATTTTCTTGCCTTTTTGCATTCTTCTGTTTTATAAACGATTCTGACCCGGAGATGACCGTTTTTCAACTTTCATGCACTGTACGAATTCCGATTTTCTGATTGGCTGATTTGTACCACGTGATACTGGGTTGTGACGAGACAACCACCTTGACGTCGTTATCGTGGTGTAATAGCCGTGGTGTAAATTTAACACACCACTGTCGTTACACCACGGCTTCGGCTGACTCACATTTAGTGGTTCCTTTGTGCAGTGTATTCAATTTGAATAATAAAAATGTTAACGCACTCATTGCTCGTGAATTGTCGGGACTTACCTGTACTCGTTCACTAACAAAGAACTCGAAATTTTCAATACCGCACGAGGCAAAGCCTCGTGCGGTATTGAAATTTCTTGTTCATTGTTGGTGAACTCGTGCAGGTAAAATCCCGATAATTCACTCGCTGAGTGTGTTAACCTGTAAATGACCCACGATGGCTAAGCCAATGAAAACTCTCAAATTGCATTATCCAATGATTCTGCTTTTAATAAAAGTAAGTATATATGGTTTAGCGCTAAGTGCGCCAACTTCGCCTGATATTTGCTCTCAAATGATTTTCTACATTTTAACTAAAAACAGGTAAAAAATCTGTACATGAGAAGTTACGTTTATTGCGCCTTTTCTGTTCTCGTGTCGTCAGCCTTATTTCGAAAAGGAGCACGGTGACCTCGCATTTTTTCACTTTTTGACAATGGATTATGTTTGCCTTACTGCATGGCAAGTGTTGAAAAAATTCCGTACGTGGGAACATTTTGAGCGCGAACTTTCTTAAACTTTCCAGTAACCATTACATTACATTAATGTCTGAAAAAAACTGAAACAGAAGGCAAGCTTGAAAGGGATTTGTACCTACGACTGCTACAACGTTGGCTGAGTGCTTTGTCAACTGTGAGCTCTTTCATTTGTGTGATCATTGCATGTCGAAATTAAATATATTCGTACAGTAGATGATGAATACAGTTTATTTCTTGAACTGATTGCAGACGTACTCGTCCTATCATCTCTTCCTCTCTTGCACCAGGCAATGGCACGAGATCTCTTTACTTTTAAGCATAAGTATCAAATTTTAGGTAGGGAGATCACAAGTATAACGGATCTGCTCGCCTCACAAAAAAGTCTTGTTAAAAACGGTTTTTCCAATAACTGAAAAAAATCTGTTATACACTTCTGCAGTTCCTTACTGTACAACACAGTTAGATTTTGTCCCTGTTAAAAAAAAAAAAAGTACGGATGTTTCACTTTTGAGTTAACTCATACAGTTAACCAACTTACCAAAATTATGAAATGTTTTCTACGCTATGAGAAACACACCTTTATTTTCCAAACGGGAATGTCACGTCATCTCCAATCAGCATAAACGGTGCCCAGCTGGAAACCTTGGTAAAGCCGTGATCTCTCATCCACTTCATGGCCGCGTGGAGAGATACACTAGCACTTTCTTCACGAACAAGGTGCTCGTAGAAACTACTCATCAATTTCTTTGTTGCTCTGTCGTCTAGAGCCCACAGTGCCACCAACACTGAGCGTGCACCGGATCCTAGGAACGCGCGAGCAATTCCAACAACTCCCTCGGCTCTAATTTGTCCACGGCCACTGTGACAACAGCTTAGTACCACCAGTCTAGCTCGAACTTGAACTTTTGCAATGTCGGACATTTTCAAAAGGTAGTCGTCTTCTTGTGGAATCTCGGTAGTGGAGGCTGGAGGGGCAAGAGCAATTTCTCCTCTTTCAGCATTGCCATGTGCAGCAATATGTATCAGACTAGCAGACTTTATCCTCTCAATTACCGCTGGCTTCGTTGCGTGCTGTCCTAACAAAGGCTCAACGCCCAGCCGTCGTCCAATCATCTCTGCTTCCTTTCTAGCGCCAGGCAATGGGTAGAAGTCTTTCTTGATACTTCCCCTGTAAATCACCTTAGTTCCGACATCAGGATCTCCCACTACCAGAACATCAGTCTGACTGTGATAGTCTGCAGGACTGTCCTGGATGAGCTTGAGAGTCGACAAAGAAGGAACCACGCGGATTCTAAAATTCTCTGGTAAATATTTCCCTTTTTCACTGAGTAAAGCAGGAAATGGAACACGGTACAGGCTGCGATCAGGAACAATAATGATTTCAGGCTCATCAAGTAAGTCGGATACAGGATGGACGAGTAGTTCGTAGAACAAAGTTAGACTCGGTGCGGGATCATTCATATTCCCAGGCTTACCTCGTCGCAAAGATGTGGGGCTCCCTTCTCGACTAGATTCAGGATTTATTTCAATGTGTTATTGTCAGTTATAGATCGATCTTCGCACACCTCCTCGGGTAAAATTGCTCATCTTCGAAAGCTTCCAGCCATGATAGCAAAAAATTCATCCAAATATTAAATCTCTAGCAACCTCTGTTAATCTGGTGTGAAGAGTCTTTTTATCCACTTCAATTTTTCGGAACTGAATGACACCGCTTGTCTTAAGAATCCACAGAAAGACTCTTTGACCAGAATAAGAAATGTAAAGGCAAGTACAGTTACTTTCTTTCTTCGTAACATTTTCAACACCAGCCCATAATTTCGGGTCAGCTGATATGCATTTTTCAGCTGAGTACTGAGTTGCCATCAAGTCTGCTAGGGCTCTAGCACGTCCAAGCTCTGCGACATCGAGAGCAGCTTTATGATTTCCAGCTTCACAGAACAATGCAAGCTACTAAGCTGCTGGTAGGGAAAAAGATGCATGTCTGCAAAGAATATCTTCATTTGATCGCTGTCTTGAAGAAAACCTCGCATTTTTTCGGATTTTTATATACCTCGAAACAAAAGGGGAAAAGCTCTCTCAAAGTTCTTTTGTGATAACTTCGTCAGTGAAAGACCACAATAGCACGATAACTCAATTTCAGCGGCTCCAATATCTTTACTTGTTGAAAGTCCCTTCTCAAGATAATCTCCGGCCACCTCATGATCGCCAAGAGACTGAAACACTAGCCCAAGGTCTACATAAATTTCTGCTTCCAGTTTTCTGTCACCAATTTCAACTGGAATCGCAAGAGCTTTCTCAAAGAAGGCTTTGGCTTTCACTTTATCACCAAGGAATTTTAAAAAAGTCTGTTCCCTTTGCTAACAGTTTGCTTCTGTTAGTAATACTTTATCACGACTTTTCTTGCTGATTGCAAGTGCTTCATCACAATATGATTTACTCTTTCTATGTATTCTCCAAGATCCTGAAAGACAGTTGCCAGGTTTACATATGTTACTACTTGTCCTTTTCGATTACCAATTTCCAGTTTGATCAGAGCTTTCTCGTGATATTCTTCAGCCTTGCAATATTCACCGAGTGAATGAGACAAAGTTCCTAGGTTTCCATAAGATGATGCTTCTCCCGCTCTGTCACCAATTTCCATGTTGATCGCAAGTGCTTTCTCGTAATATTCTTTAGCCTTGACGTATTCACCGATAGAGCTAAACACAGTTCCAAGGCTCCTACACTCTGTTGCTTTCCCTTCTTTGTGACCAATTTCCATGCTGATCGCAAGCGCTTTCTCGTAATATTTTCTAGCCTTGACATATTCACCGTAAGACTGAAACACACTACCTAGGTTTCCATAACATGTTGCTTCTCCTACTTTGTCTTCATTTTCCATGGTGATCGCAAGTGCTTTCTCGGAATATTCTCTAGCTTTGAAAAATTCACCGAGAGAATGAAACACAGTTCCTAGCGTTCCACAACATCTTCCTTCTCCTACTCTACTGATGTTCTTTTGCCGTGACGTATTCACCGAGATATTGAAACACATCTCCTTGGTTTCTACAACATGCATTTTCATTTTTTCTGTCACCAATTTCCATGCTGATCGCAAGTGCTTTTTGGTAATATTCTTTAGCCTTGACATATTCACCGAGAGAATGAAACACATTTCCTAACCCTCCATAAGCGACTGCTTCTTCTCTTCTGTGACCACTTGCTCGCTTAATTGGCAGGGATTGCTCTCTCAAGAAGTTCTTTTGCCTCAGCATGCATACATGTACTTTGACTCTGATGAATCTGTGCCAGTTTTATGCTAAGCCGACCTGCTTTGAATGTATCACCACACTCGTGGACAATGGCAAGAAGTTTCCTGCCGCACGCTATCGCATTTGTGTGATCGCCACGGCGGTACGCCTCAAACATGATGTAATAGATGTTTTTGTAAAATAATTGACCTAATTGCTTTTCTTTACTCAGCGCTTTGTTACTGCGCAAAACCAAGCTTTCCTTGCATAACTCGATGGCTTTTAAAGCATGGCCAACAAAGCAGCCTATATGGATGGCTTGTATAATTTCTTTGTGATTCATGACGCCTTCCTCGGTAAGTCTTGTAACTGAAAAATAAACCGAGTGAAGCTGAGCGTAGAATTTTGCCACATTACGTAATGAGTTTTGTGTCATTACGAAGAAGCGCAGGAACTCGAAATAGCCAAGGTTGAGCAAATTTCCCCCCCCCCCCCCCCCCGCCCTGGGGGTATACGCCCAGAAAAATTGTCAGGGATGGGCGGCCCACTTCCCGAAACCCTTACCCTATTTGAGACTAAAACCTGCGATTTTCCCTATACTATTTATGACCTGACCAAACATTTTGATACTCTATTTAAGACCTTATCCTTTAATCCTTAAAATGATAGCTTCTAAAAAACATACCCAATTCAAGACTAGAGAAGCAAAACCCATACCCTATTTAAGACCAAAATGGACAAAATTGATATGCTATTTCTGACCCAAACGAATCAAAAAACCATACTCTTTGGGTACACACAACCCTACATAGCCCTTATAAGGAGGAACCCCACCTCCCCCCCTTTCTCGAGCAAATTAGCATTCTAAATCTGTTCATTAGATCTGCAAGTCTAATGAACTAAAGAAATAAATGGCAAAAGAGTGCTTGCTGTAAAAGGACCGAATTCATTTGGGGTGTACAATTTCATTTTCGCCATGTTGTACTTGACATTTCCGGTTCGCTTTCAAACCACAAAACGATGTAATGTACCAATCAACTTCGGCTATAGGAATCTTTTCATAAGTAAATTCAACTTTGTTGACAGCAAAAAGAGGGTTGAAGAAGCCAACGACAAATGGCAAAAATTTCGTCTTAATTCGTTTTCTTTCCCTATAACACTGAAATTAAAAATAATAGACAAAATAGACAAAAAATTCTCCTTGTCGCCCCAAATACTCATCTTTTCTCTTTAGCATATAAACTACTAAACATTTAGTGCAAAAGTCTCCCATTTGCCGCGAACGTGTTTCTTGATTATCCCTTTATTGTCGTGAGGTTTTTCCTAGACCTTACGGGATTCGAGCCCACGACTTTTGCGATACCGGTGCAATGCTCTCCCAACTGAGCTATCAAAGCCGCATGAGAGCGGTCGTGTGTGGGTTGGCCCTTTACGTGTCTTTTTTCCAGTAGTGTTATGGCTGCATTCGCATCGATCATCATGCCTACAATAACACACGCTTTCAGCATTCTTACATTAACTTTCTCGAAAATACATGCTTGAGAATTTAATCCCGGGTTCACTTCGAGAAATGAACTAAAGTGAGTTGTTTTAAATGGTATTCCAAAAGTTACTGCGCTATAACGGAGTAGATTTTTAGCACTTGTTGCTCGATCCGTCTTAAATATTTGCGAAACAATATTTTCCCTTTTTGGTTAAACTAGTAAAGATTATATAAACTTAAGGCATACAATTCAATAGAAGTTGTACTCACCATATAAAAGTCTGAAGACCAGCTTGCATTCCTTGCATGAAGTGAACTTTACTATCAGGTTTGTTGTACACTGTTCACTTTGGAAAGTAAACACCGGATATCAGTAAGTACGTCATAAAATCAGACGTTGCACGAGAAACTTAGAAAATGAAATTTTCAAGTCCGTCATTTCAGATTTTACATTTTCCGAAAAAACTGAAATTTAGAAATGCTTTGTTTTAACCTATTAATATTATTTTGGATTTTAAAAAATAGGCAACGCTTCTCAGTTTGAAATACATGTTTTCACAGTAACGTCTGTCATGGTCAGTTACACTTGGAGTGAATTTGAATATACAACTTAATACATAAGTTTTGTTCAATAGCTGTTACCTAGAGTAACGTAAATAAAATACGTAGAACAAAAGAAAAAAAAAAAAGAACAAAAGGCGAATGCAGAAAAAAGGTCCAGAAAAAAATTAAATTGAAAGAGAGAAATTAACATGATGATTTTGCTGATTAAAAGCAGGCTTCTCCCAATTGATGTACATGGCTTCTTTAATTTTTACGTGAAGCTTTGTGACGGATTTATTGTGAGATGGGCAAACATAATCTTCCTTCCTGAATTGTTTACATAAAAGGAGCTATTTAGCGGTTTAGAGGCACTGACTTATTCTGCTCTAGGTTGAGTTTACCGTCAAGGTTTTTTTCTCCGTCAAAGTTTCGGTCGAGTTTCTTTTTCCTTTTAGTGGTTACTAGCTAATAGCCAGTAACCGTAATGCCAACAGGTGGGTAAGATTAGTCCGTGACTTTTCGGATTTCACGAAGCGAGGCCGAAAATATCTCGAGATTTGCCCAGGTTCTTTTTAAACGCGAGTTGTAATGAAAATTATCGCCGTCGATAAAAGCCGGAACATGGAACTTTCCGGAATATTCCGGAACATCAAAAAATTATAATAATTATGAGAAAAATGTTTGAAATTAATTAAAGAAAGAGAATTAAAGAAAAAGTAATAATTAAAAAATAAATAAACTGGTGTACCCGGCCTATTATACATGCCCCTTCATGTTCATGTTTACTCATGATTAAGTGCGATAACTTGTCGTTCAGGAGGCCGTTCTAATTCAGTGTATTTTGAATGATGGTTCAATTGGTAGAAAATAACTTTTTCCTTTGCTATAAATCCTCCCTTTGACAGGATCTGAAGATTTGCGATGCAAGTAAATTTATGGTGCAAAGCTGTTGTAAAACAAGCGAATTCCGTCTGGCAAGTCAATAAATCATCCGTACTCGAGTGGTCCTAGTTAGTTTAGACAAGAAACTATATGCCGTGTAAAACTATGGAAAATCGTGTATACGCATGTCTTTGACGCAATAAAATGAATAAAGAGACCAGAAACTTATGTAGAGTGTTGACAGCACCATATTTTTCTGTCTGATGGAAGAGTTGAACCGCCACTATCTTGGTTTTCTATGACTGAAAAAAATCTGGGAAGAGCACACAATTCACCTGTTCACGATTTCTCAAGTTTCATAGTAATAAAACAGTTTTCACGTGCAAAAACCATACTCGTACGGTATGCAAATAAATCTATCTAAGGACACTGCCGTAACCGGCAAGCGCCTACTGCATTTGATTTGATATTCGCAATAAAATTTAATAAATTACAAATGTTTCATAATCTCGC